>NC_142804.1:9161828-9248507 GCF_049724085.1 Artemia sp. Qi Xiang Cuo
TCCTATACACGCAAGCAAAGATCTCCGGTCACTGACACTTCCTTCAGCGAGCTTCCTCTTTGTATACTCAAGCGTAAAATTGTTACTAATCATGCGGTTATGAACATTTTTTGTGAAACTCAAAGTCAATTTAGTCAGAAATTATTAAAACTCTTTGGTATAACAGCCTTTTTTCTCTTTAAACTATCAGATTTCAATCAAATGTAGAAATAAATAGAAATTTAAGAAGTTGAAAAGTTAATTAACATGGCTCAGTCAATCCCCCCGTAAGCAGCATAGATTCTAAATTGTTTTTGATTCTTCTTCTAAAGACTAAAATAATCATTATCCTACTATTATATAAAATTTAAATTAATTACAATGTCCATCAGTACGATATAAAGATATATATTTATTGAAAAAAACGAAAATCAAAAAAAAGGAAGCTTTTTTAAAAGATAATAAATTAAAAAAAAAATCAACATTTTAATATAGCCACAAAAACACGATAGAGTACTTGTAATTTAAAAATTATAATATTTTAAATCAACAGAAATTGCTTAGAATTATACATTTTTTCTATGTAAATATTTTTTACAAAAAATACTTGTAGTGCTATCTCGAATAAAACTATTCAAAACTGATGGAGAATCTAATATGAAACCTGAATATATACAAAAAATAATTGGCAACTAAAAAGAGACATCGGTTTTTTTGGTTTAGCACTAAAAAAAGACACTGAACTTTGAAATTGCGTAAATCCTCTTGACAAAGAGTGTAATGACAGAGTGTAATGACCTGTTTACCTACCAGAAAAACCTGTTTGGTACGGGGGCCCCTTGGAATTCAATAGATGGACTATACTTATGATTGAAGTGGCTTCATATATCAGCTTATGGGTACTATGGCAATGCAAGAAAAAGTTGACGGCAATTTTTTTTTTTTACCGAAATTGCCCTTTATTAAGTTGTTTTCCTTGTGTTTTCTTTAATGATACGAACCTTCTTGTGTACTAATAACTGCACTAATTACTAATAAATAAATACATATTTAGGATCGTCATAAATAGCTGATTCTTTGATTTAATGTTATCAATAGTTAGGCTCTTACACTTTCGCTATAGGGTCAAGATCTATTGGCAGGTAGTCAAAGATGGGGCAACATACATTTTTTCTATGGTTTTTCCATATTCTGCCTTTTTTATTTTAGTTTCCTTATAATTACTTTATAGTCCCAAATTTCCCTTATAATCACTTTATAGTCCCAAATTTCCTTATAATTACTTTATAGTCCCAAATTTCCCGAGGGCGGGGCATGTCCCCCTGCCGGCACCCATGGCCCCCAGTCGTATTTCAGGTATTTCCAACTATGTAAGCGTAATTTATGAAATTCTGTATAATTATTGATGGGTTCTGATTTCTTCTCGATCGACACTGCAAATGCATCGAAATGAAATATTGTTACTTGTATCATTGGACATTTTTGCAAGCTACTGATGCTACTTTGACACAGTAGCAAATTTAAATTTGCAATTTTGTGCCCTGGGATAAACTACCTGGAAAGATTTTTTTCTCTGATTTGCATGATCTAAAATATCCCTTTCTCAGAACTCTTGTCTCATTCACATTTGTTCATTTTCATTCATATACTAAAACTTAATGTACTAAAATCAAAACAGTACATTTGCCAAACAAGCAGCTATTCACTATCTAGGGAATATACCCAGAAAACTGCTCTTTTCATATAAAAATTAATTTAAAAACTTTCCGAAAAAAATGTTTTGAAAGAAAATTAAAGGCTGTATTAAACTTATCAAACTTATAATCCATAATTATTCAAACTCAGAATGATCAGAAATTACTATTGTAGAATAAATGAAACTCAAAACGACCAGAAATTAAATAAACAATCGTAGCAAACAAACATACAAGAGGTAACATGTATATTAATCAATAGTGATTGAATAAATTAATCAGTAGTGATTTTTGTACTTTTTAAGCTTTATTTGCATATTCAATTTCAGTTTTAGTCGTTTTAAGATTTATTTATTCATTTACTTTATAAAATGTTGTATGTTTGTTTGCTATGATTGTTTAATTAATTTTTGTTCGTTTTGGGTTTTATTTATTCTTCAATAGTAAAGGATCTTTTTCGTTTTAAGCTTTATTTGCATATTCAATTTAACTTTTAGTCGTTTTAATATTTATTTATTCATTTATATTAGAAACTGTTTGGGTTTCTGTTTTTCTTTTCGGTTTGGGTTTCTTTTATTCTTTAGTAGTAGTTTCTGATCGTTTTAAACTTGAATTAATATATATTTTTATTTCTGCTGATCTTGGGTTTGATATGGCCTTTAATTTTTTTTTTTTTAAATGGAAAGTTTTTTTTATTAACTTCTGTTCGTTTTCGATTGCCAAAGTTTCAATTTTTTCAAAATTCCCTATTTCAAAATCATTTTTTTTTATTGAGTTTGATTGAGTTTTTCAGTCCCCTTTTTTGGCAGCTTCTTCAGCAAGTGCCGCTTTCTCCTCATTTTTCTCTTTTCTATTTTTTCACTTCTCTTGACAGCTTTATCTTCCTCATTATAGCGGAGCTGTAACCGTTCTTTTTTATCAGGGCTTGATGAACTCAGGATAGCTGTTTTGGTTTCCTTTCGTTTCCTTATGTATTCCCAGGTGTTATCAGATATCCACTTTTCTTTCTTTCTTTTCTGAAATCATATGGTTGTCTCGACCACCTCAAGGTACGTTTTCTTGATTGAGGCCCATATACATTCCACATCTGTGACATCGTCAAGTGTGTTTAAGGCTTCGAATCTGTTTTGCAGAGATATGCAGAAACCTCTGCGTATATCTCGATTCTTCAACTTGTCGCTGGCAAATTGTTTGGAAACCTTTTTGGCTTTCTGTTTCTGAGCTTTTAGCTTAACTCGTATTTCAGCTACCACAAGGATGTGATCTGAATTCACATCCGCTCCTCAAAAGCCACGTACATCAAGCAGGCTGCTTCTCCAGCGTCTTGATATCAGGAAGCGATCGATTGGATTTCTCGTTCGACCATCTGGGGATATTCATGTGTATTTATGAATTGTGCTCAAACCAAGCCCCACCTATTATTAAATTGTTACTCAGTGCATAGTCCACAAGAGGTGCGCCATTTTCGTTTATTTCTCCTATGCCGTGACAGCCTTGCACCTGTGGACTGTACTGGCGGTCTGCATCAACTTCGGTATTTAGGTCACCAACGACACACATCATATCGTGACTGGGGACATCCTTAGTAACTGTCTGCAGCATGTTGTAGAAAGTGTCCTATTCGTCATCATCAGCTTCATTTATTGGTGCCTAACATACGATTATAGTCATTATAGTCGATTATAGATTATAGTTGATTATAGTCAGTTTTGTGTGGTTGGAGACAAAGCAAACTGTCATTAAACGTTTACTGACTGGGTTCCAGCTCGCCAATGCCTTGTGTGCGCTTGGTGACACCATAACTTCCACACCAACCCAGTGCATCGAGGAGTCTCCGCTATAGACCGTAGTGTGTCCATCACCAAACCTCTCTAAACCACTTCCAGTGCACCTTATTTCGCTGAGAATCAGCATGTCAATCAGATACTGTCTCATCTATTTAATAACTTGTTCTGTTTCCGAAATCTGGCTCATGGTTCTCACATTTCAATAGCCCATCTTCAATGTTTCTTTCGCAGTCAAAAAACGAGTCCGGGGCCAAGCAGGGGTCATTATCTGGAAGGAGGTTGTATCCAAGGCAGTTGTAGACGTTTCAGTTGCAAGGCTTTTTCCCCCTTAAACTGCCTGAGAATTGACGAGATAGGGAATTTAAAACTTAATTCAAATTAAATTGTGAAATTTAAAGCCAGAATTGAAAATTTAATAATACATTTATTATATATTCAATAGTATAATTATAAAGAATGGTTTTCTTTATAAGATGATGTCTCTTTTCATATAAAAGCTTTTCTTTACAAAATATTACTTCTCTTTCTCCTAACACCTGGGAACAAACCGTTCTTAAAAAACGACATGCTAACTTTCTGAAAATTGGCTATGTAAAAAGACAAAAAAAAAAGAATCAAATATTAAATCCTATACGCTAAAGTATAACTTCGATCGTTTGATATACTTACCCACCATGTTCAAGTACGTCCACGACCACAATACCCTAATTGCTGAGATGGGAAGGACAAAAATAAGCTATTTCATTCTCAAAGGCGTTGGTTAAAATATTTAATTTAAAAAGTTTTATTTTATCACTTGAGAGAATTCCATCTTGAAGCAATGAGAAATAATAGCGTAGAGAGTGAGGGGTTGAGGGATAGGGTAGTCAAAGAAGTGGAATGCAGGTTGCAAGGCCAGAAAATTCGAACATAAAGTAAGATATACACATCAGATTATATTGATGCTTCATAAATTAGCTTTGGATTTATGGTACAAGTAAATTTGTTTAATTCAAGTTTTAGAGCTTAATTTGAATTAAATTTTAAATTACCTGTTTTGTCGCATTCATTTAATTACAAGGCAGTTTAAGGTCTCACTGTCGATATTTGGATTTAAAGAATGTTTTTGAGAAGTTAAGATTGATATATCGTCCTTATTTTGTCCAAGGTTTCGTCATCGTAATGAAGCTAAAAAGAAATTATGGACCGAATTCCGATAAAACTTATACCGATTAAATTTCCAAAATTTTTTAAAAGTAGCCAAAAAAAACTCTCAAAATAGAAGAAACACCAATCAATTGACGACTCGCCGCTGATAATTTTTCGGTGACGCTGGTGGCGCGCTTCACAACCGGTGTAATTGTATCCACCGCTGTCATTTTTTATTTCTGTGTGGCTTCGGGGTCTAGCCTGAACGTCGTAAACTCAGAATTATATCACAGTGTTGACTGGTAAAAAATCACAGCGACTCATAAGACTTTTGTTCTGCTATTGGCTTAAAATCAAACAGTTCGTGGTAACGAACTGTAAGTAACGAGCGACCCGGCTCAATGGTAACCGAAACTCTAGAAAACGGGTTATTGATACCAATAGATATATCAAAAGAATCAGATTTCAATGCTGATTTCAAATATATAACTTTCATCAAGTTTAATGCTACCCATCAAAAGTTACGCGCCTGAGAAAATTTGGCTGATTTTCAAAAAAAGGGGGAAGACCTCCTAAAAGTTATAGAACCTCAATGCAACTCACACCATCATATTCAGCGTATCAGAGAACCCTACTGTAGAGGTTTCAAGTTCCTATCTTCAAAAATGTGGAATTCTATATTTTTTGCAAGAAGAAAGATCACGGATGCGTGTTTATTTTTTTGTTTGTTTGTTTGTTTGTTTTGTTGTTTTTTTTACCCAGGGGTGATCGTATCGACCCATTGGTCCTAGAATATCGTGGGAGGGCTCAATGGAACGCAAATTAAACGTTCTAGTGCTCTTTTTAAGTGACCAAAAAAAATGGAGGGCAACTAGACCCCCTCCCACGCTTATTTTTTTCCCAAAGTCACCCGATCAAAATTTTGAGATAGCCATTTTGTTCAGCATGGTCGAAAATATGATAAATATGTCTTTTAGGATGACTTAATCCCCCGAAGTTCCCAGAGGGAGGGCTAAAAGTTATGAACTTTACCCAATGTTAACATAGAATTGGTTATTGGGAAGTATACAGAAGTTTTCAGGTGGTTTTTTTCTGGTAGTGGGAGGGAAGGGTGGGTCAGTGGTTATTTTGGAGGATCTGTTCATGAAGGAAGTTTTCATGGGGAAAGGGAAATTGCCATGAAGGGGGCGCCGGACTTGCCAGCATTATTTATTGGATATTGGGAAGTATACAACCATTTTCAGGAAGGATTTTTTCTGGAGGGGGGGGCTAGAGGAGGGGGTTACTCTGGAGAATATTTCCGTGGAGGATGTTTCTTTGGGGTAAGGGACATTTCTATGAAGGGGGCGCCGGATTTCCAAGCATTATTTAAGAAACGATCAGAAATTAAATAAAAAAAAACAAGTTTTTTCAACTGAAATGTAAGAAGGAATAGTAGAACTTAAAACGAACAGAAATTATAACGTATGTGAGGGGGTTCTCCCCCAAGTCAGTACCTCGCTCTTTACGATACAGTTTTTTTTAGTGCTTTAAAAAGAGTTATCTATTCTAATTAAAAGGCCTTTGTGATTCTGGGGTTTCTGAATCAAATTTTTTTTTAACTTTTATCGTAAAGAGCGTGGTATTGACTAAGGGGAGAACCCCTTCATATAAGTAATAACATATACGTAATAAAAAAAACAATAAAAAAACAAGCGATACGGCTCAATAGTAATCGAAACTTTTAAAAACGAAATTTTGATGTCAATAAATGTATCAAAAGAATGTGTTTATAATGCTGATCCTAAATATATAAATTTTATTAAGTTTAGTATTACTCATCAAAGGCTACGAGCCTGAGAAAATTTACTCGATTTTTTAAAGAGGGGGAAACATCCCCTACAAGTGAAAGAATTTTAATGAAAATCACACCGTCAGATTCAGCGTATCAGAAAACCCTATTACATAGGTTTCAAGCTCATATCTGCAAAAATCTGCAACTTTGTATTTTTTGCCAGAAGAAAAATATACGAATATAGAAGTTAGTTACGTAAGTTAATTTGTAAAGACATCCATTTAGCAAAAGAAAAGTAAAATTTTTATACAAATAAAAGCTGCATTAACTAAAAAACGATCAGAAATTAAATAAAAAAAACAAGTTTTTTAAACTGAAAGTAAGGAGCGACATTAAAACTTAAAACGAACAGAAATTATTCCGTATATGAAAGGGGCTGTCCCCTCCTCAACGCCTCGCTCTTTACGCTAAAGTTTGACTCTGTCTCACAACTTTATTTTTTAAAACAATAAAAAACTTTAGCGTAAAGAGCGAGGCGTTGAGGAGGGGACAGCCCCTTTCATATACGGAATAATTTCTGTTCGTTTTAAGTTTTAATGTCGCTCCTTACTTTCAGTTTAAAAAACTTGTTTTTTTTATTTAATTTCATATAGAAACCAATCAGGCTTTAATAATCAGGGGACTTTCCTTTCTGATGTATGCTTAAGCAATTATTTTATTGGCCTAAAAAATAACGTCATATACATAAACCCAAGCAAACTAAACCCTATTTATTGCCACTAAATGGAATGTAATCTACTTTGTTCATTGATTACATCTTGATGTCATAATATGAAATGACGCCATATACGTAAACCTCACTTTTTACCACTCAATGGAATGTGATTTGCTTTGTTCTTTGCTTACATTTTGTTTTGCAATCAATTTGTCAAGAGGGTGTTCCACTTTTTACAGGTTGGGCTTAGCTTGCACTAGTCATTACTTAACTGGGCCAGCACGTATAAAAATGTTACATTTGCTTTTTTCGATTAATTATATTGGTACTCTTGCATTATATGGGCCTTTACAAGGAAACCAGTCACGAAAAACCTGCTTTTGATGGGTTAATTCAAGACACCGCGATACAGCAATGAATGCTTAGCTTGGTTTTCAATGCGTTTACGATATTTAAACTGTTGTTTTTTGGGGGTTAAGGTGAGAAAAAAGTACCTAGGTTAGGTTACCTGTATAAAATCTGCTATGCATTACCCCCACCCCCTAATGTGCAAATATATAGCCCAAATTAGTTTTTAAACTATTATATATTCATCGTATTTTATTTTATTTCATTAGCATTAACCAAACTTGACTTTTTAGAAAGGCCCATATAATACAAAAGTACCATTATGATCTATCTATTATTCTAAAAAAAAAATTAACGAAAAAATGTATCCTAAACTTTTTTTTTTCGTTGACATTTTGAAACAATAAAGCACATTTTTCAAAACACATAGTTTTCAATACAACGCAAATGACGCGACAGGTTTTAAAACCTTTCTGTGTCGCTTTAAATTTAAATTCAAGAACCTTTTAACAGATGTTTTGCATGCATTTTCTGTAAGCCCTTTTGCATTAAATAAATCACATCAATGGGAACTAAAGGGCTAGGCACACGTAGCTGATTTCGGGAACCGACCACGTCGAGTTATTATAATTAATGAATCTAAGAGGCGGGGCTTAGTGACGTTTTTCGATGATTAATCATTATTAATTACAATTAATTTGCGATAATCATTAAATACGATTAATTACATGCCTAAAGCTCTAAAGCCTTTGTACATTCCTTGTCTAGAACGTAATTAATGATGATTAATCACCGAAAAATCGTCACCAAACCCCGCCTCTTAGCATTATTAATTATAATCACTCGACGTGGAATACACCCTTGCTGTAATCGGTTCCCGAAATCAGCTACGTGTGCCTAGCCCTTAAGGGTTAGTCTTAATATCGTCGTATCGAGTTTTGAACCAGGGTTTTTCAATTTCTTTTACCTATTACTTTGCAGAGTAAAATAATAAAAACAATTGTAGAATGTGATGGTAGGTACGGGCATGAATGCAATCAAAGGGGGGGGGGCATTCCTCACCACTGTGGCAAACAAGAGGACGCTAAGAGAATGCATAAAAGTAGGAAAATGAGAAATATTGCCATTCCAGGCAGGGTAAAAACAAAGCTCCTGGTAGCACTTGCCCCTCCCCCCTGGGGCAGTAATCTTTGATATGGGGAATTCGATTATTGGCGTATGGTATTTAAAAGGTTGGGCAACATTTTCAGGTGGGGAAGGCTTTATGCAAGAAAAGTTGTATCGTTAAAATACTTGCGCAATTAATATGAGATCCTTATTATACGAAAAGGACACTCCAGTATTTAGATTATGGGTCTTTTATCATTGGCGTCAATGGGGGATGGATGTATAGAGTCTCTCCCTCACCCCTTTAGATTTTGAAAAATACCGTTTTTTGGGTATTTTTATTGAAAAATGCCTATTTTTGATATTTGTATTGAAAAAATGACAGCTTCTTCCTCCTCCTAGATATTGGAGGTATACTCCCTGAATTTTAGTGATTTGACACCGCTGTCTTTTAAATCATAGGAATTTTTGGTAGCATCCCAGATGGTCCCCCCCCATTTACATCCCAGATGTAAATACAGGATTACAGACGGCTTTTTCAGCAAGGCAGCATATTCAGCTGTTTCATAATGCACTATTTTCATACAGCCTGGAATCTTATTTTCTTGAAATATTATTTTCTTATCATCTTTATTAGAAAATGTTTGTCTGTAAAAAAGAAGTTATAAAGACGGATGATGTCAAGTAAACTTGTCTGCGTCGGCTACTTTCTGATTGTTGGTTGCGTTGCTGGTTCTCTCTCTGGCTCTCCAGAATTAGGGTTCGAATCTACAAAACAAATAGAATTCAGTCTTGTAAATGTCATGGGCTGCTGTCTGACTTGGCAGAATATTTTGTAAATGCTTGTTCTTGGATTTAGAAGACAAATGAAATGTATTGCGACAATTATATTGCGATGGGTGAAACTTTGATCAATTCAGATGAAACTAATTTCGCTCAAATGAAATAAAGGTCAGATGGTTCAAAATTCGAATTAAAAAAGCTTGATAGTAGCATAAATCCCTTCTCCCTCGTTCATTTTTAGTAAATTTCACCAAATTAAAAATAATGCACACAGTAATATATTACAACTTTCTTTGGAAATATAATCCTAACACATTGGGCATGAATATTGTTACAAATTGAGCAAATAAATAATATGTAATTAATAAATAATAATAAATAATGATGTAGATAAATGAAGAGACTAATTGCTAAAAAAACAATGGTTTACAAAGATACAAGTCTGGGAGTACCGGGCCAAGTTAATGTGGGAAACATAGCCAATATTTAATAAAATAAAACGCATTTAAACTTATTTCCTGATTCAAAGTGAGGGAAATTGAAGATGCTGCTAAACAATCCCATTTCTCACTATAAATTTAATTTTCACCATAGTATGTCTATCTAAACACTCCTGTCCTGTTATTCATCATAAATTTGCTCATATTAAATCGAAAATTTTTTTTAAGAGTTGCGTTTTTATCATCATACAATTCTGATGATTTATCAATTTCTCTAACTAAATTAAGAAAATTAATTTCTCATAATAATTAGATTCAGTGACAAAGGTGTTGATATGCGGCAGCGATGCCTTGGAAATTCCCTCTCTCCCCATCTTACAATACCCCCTCTGCCCATTAGCTGGGCTCCTGACTGGATATCATGGTTTTAACCCATTGAATCTTTGATCATTTATTCACGCAAGTAAACATTCATTAAACAGAAATGCATGGTTTATTGTATTCTTTTTAGCTGTTTTGGTGGAAGATGTACGTTCTTGAAGTCACCATACATTTAGAACACTGCTGCACCAGGTGTTTATTGACAAGTATTAACAATAAATATACTTTGACTTCATTTCACTCACCTGTGCTGCTCTCTCCACCATGGTCAGACTTAGCTGGTCTATATACCCCCAATGACCGAATAAACAAAATTAATCTGATTCCATCTTCAGGACAAGTTGAACATTAAAAAAAGTATATCGGCCGATAACCGATATTTCTTTCCCGATATCCGATAATGGCACTGACCCTCATAACGATCTAATAATATCGGTCGGATGATGTATCAGTCGGGCCTTAGTATATACCCCTGTAGAACCAACAGATGGAGATAGTAGTTACTTTTAATGACCAAGCTGGTAGAAATAGGCATAGATGGTATCCTAAACAAGGTAAAATCGATATTCTAGACAAGGTAAAATTTAATCTCAAAAGAGAACGTTTTCACTGTAATTACTACTCATTGAAGATAATGGTAGCCAATAGCTTCAGGCCCGCCCCCAAAAGAGAATTTTTTTCAGGATGCTGCAAGCTAGAAAAATCATTTCAGAAGATATCACTCACATGTGGCTTAGTTCACTTTAATCTAAAAAAAACGTTATCCACTGATAACGACAACACTGAAAATGACAACCCCATAGCTTCATCCCAGCTCCTAAGAAGAGCGTTTTCCGGAATGCCGAGAACTAAAAAAAAAAAATTAGAAGATGTCAACCCATCATGTGGCTTAGATCACTTTTGTGCACTTTAATGCTGAAAGAGAATGTTATCTGTTGCAGTTACTAATAATTGAAAACAACAGTGATTCTACAGCTTCATCTCTATTCTTGAAAAGCATAACCTCATTCTGCCAAAAATAGAGTAGCTGGGGTAATCTACTCTTAAAATCAGGGGGTGTAATTTGCAATGTGGCAGGATTGTAACTGCCCCCGGAACCAAGTTTTCCTCCCCCTCCCCCAGCTGAAATTTAGCGTCTTCAAAAATTTTGCCAAAACCAAGATATGCTTACATAAATCAATCCACACAAACAGATTAGTATTCTTTTTTGACTTGACTTGACTTGACTTTTATTTTCAACTAATAATACATCATACTTAACTGGCACTTACAACACATTTTTTGAATAACATTATCAACAAACGTAGAGATGGTAAGAACGTATGACGTTTTATTAAGCCACTCTTGTGACTTGAGCAGCGTCACACAATCTTTTATCATAAACCAAAAGTCATTCACTCTTTCTACTCTTTTCATACCATTAAATACACATTAAAACAATTTAAATATTTGTTTAAAAATTTTTTTTAAAAATTCATTAAAATTTACAAATAAAAAAAAAAAAAAAAAAAATTAATTCCCACCCAACAAAAACTTTTTTTAATCTAATTTTGAAATGAGAATGGCTTTCTTGACTTCCTAATGCTCTCCGGGAAACCATTCCACAAATTAACTGCATAGTTTCTAATTACAAAACTAGATCGACTCGTACTCCTTACTTCTGAGACTAAGCTTCCACGACCTCTAGTCCTATGATGAAGATAATCAGAATTAAACTTAAAAAAATCTCTAAAATATTCTGGAGATAATCTATTAAGCACCTGGTAAGTAAACACTCCCGCCTGATGGTCCCTGATCTGATGAATATTTAAAATTCTAAAACTAATAAAAGATTCACGCATATGCTCATACTGAACAAACTCACCCAGTACTCGTAGTGCCTTATTCTGAAGAATCTGCAGTCTTTTAATATTTGAAGTTAAATTAGATGCATAAATGCAGCAACCATAAACAATAAAAGGATGAAAAACAGTATGATATATATTTCTTAAAACACTTAAGGGTAACACGTGTTTCAAACGCCGCATCAATCCAAGACCTCGTGTAAGTTTAGAAGAAATCATATTTATGTGTTTCTTCCAACTCAAATTATTATCAACATAAAATCCTAAATATTTATTTTCAAAAACCTGTGAAAGCGACAAATTATCAAATACTACGAAAGCATTATTTACAATTTTTCCTACCCTACTAAAAATCATATAATTTGTCTTAGAAGTATTAACAGCAAGGTAAATAAAGGAGGTAAACACCAAAAGGTTTTCCAGCGTTCGGTTTGCTTTATCCACTAGTTCTTCCAGTGACTGTGCAGAAATCGTCAAAGCAGTATCATCGGCAAATGCTGTAACAGTTGCTTCAGGCATGTAGAACCTCAGAGTATCTATGTATACGAGAAAGATTAATGGACCAAGGACTGAGCCCTGAGGAACTCCACATTTTACAGGATAGACTCCGCTAACTATGTCATCTATCATTACTTTAGTTGACCTTCCATACAAGTATGATTTAAACCAATCAAAGCAAACATCTTTTAACCCCAGACTAGATAGGCGACACAGCAGAAACTCAAAATCCACAGTGTCAAAGGCTTTTTTGAAGTCAACAAAGATCGTTAAAGGAATAAGACCTTTTTCTAGAGTTCCATTGATTACATCCAGAAGATGATGAACAGCATGGCTAGTAGAATGTTTACTGCGGAATCCAAATTGGCTGTCACACAATATTCCTAGTTTATCCAAATATTCATAAAGTCTCCTGTGAATTATCTTTTCATAGATTTTAGAAAAAGTAGGCAATAACGATATCGGTCGCCAATTTGATAGTTCTTGTTTATTCCCCCCTTTATACAATGGTATTACCTTTGCTATTTTAAGACCACTAGGGACTTCGCCGGTCTGGAGTGATAGATTTATTAAGTCAGTTAGACAAGGTAATATATAAACTAGGATAGCATTTACAGCCCTAAGATTAAGTCCATCTATTCCGGCCGAATTGGAATTCAGTCCTTTCACTGTGCTCTCGATCTCCTTTGCTGTGCACTTCTCGAACGAAAAACTGTGCCCTTCGCCTCAATTATCAATAAAAGACTTTAACAGATGTCTTCTAGACTTTTTAGCTACGTCTTCCTTAATACTCGCGCCTATGTTCGTGAAATATTTTCCGAATTCATCAGCCATTTCCTGTTTATCAGTGATTTCACTTCCATTAACCATCAGATTCTTTACTCCATCATTATCATTAGTCTTCCCTTTTAAAACCTCATTTATTAGTCGCCAGGTTCCTTTTGCATCACCACTTTTACCATCAAAAGCAGAAGCATAATATGCTTTTTTCTCACTGCGACGCTTATGGTTAACTTTGTTTCTGACTCGCTTAAATTCTTCAAATAAAATTCTTCAAATATTCTTTCGTATACTGGCGGATCCAGGGGGACCTGCCCCCCCCCCCCAGATTTTTTTTGTGCCCTCTTTCCACGGTTTTTTCTTTTTTTTCACTCTTTTTTTTAGAATTAATTTGTCAATTAGGTCAATTATTGGCACCTTTGTCACAATGGGCCTCTCCCAAGATTTTTCTCATTGGCATCTTTGTCACATAGCTGACGGCTTGTCACGGCTGACACCACAACTAAATTACACTACCATTTAAAACAACAAATTATCACTCGAAAGAACGAAGTGCCCAAATTTTCACATCAGCGTGAAAATTAACATCCTTCGTTCTTTAAGTGTTGGGATTTGTAGAGCTGCGAGGGCTGAATCATATGTAACATATTTGATTCCTAGTGTTTTTTTAAAGAATCGTTTTCGCACTGTCTCAAGTTCATCATTAAGGTGGTCGATGTTATGCACTTGAGGCCCCCAAACTGGGCACGCGTATTCAAGCAGAGGGCGTACGTAACACGTGTAAGCGAGCAGCAATTGCTTAATAGAAAACCCCAATCGACGCAGTGAGGTTAAGAATCGCAGCGCGTAGTTGCCCTTACTCACAAGATTCGTGACAAGTGGCCCAAACGAACAATCGTCATGGAATTTCACACCAAGGACAACTGCAGTCGACGTGGTAGGGTACCAGGGGTCGGGGCAAGCAACATGTCTTTTTAGAGGATTGAAGCGCATTACTTTTGTCTTCTTCACATTAACCTGGAGCCCGTTTGTACTGCACTGATCATTGAATTTATCTTTTAGGTCACTATCGAACTGAGGGATTACTTGAGATTTCTCAATGAGGTATTTCAGCAAGGCTGACAAATCGTCCACAAATTTGAATCGTCCGTCACTGTTGTCAAATAAAATGTAGTTGATGACGGCTAAAATTAAGGGAGCAGCAAGTTTGGTGCCTTGAGGGGCACGACATTTTAGCTCCGCCCACTCCAAATCAAGGTCTCCCTGGAAAAGTGTATAGACGCACTGGTCGATGTCTCAGGAAGTCTACTATTAATAGCAGAATAGTCTTTCTAGCACCCATTCGTTTTAGATTCTGCAAAGCCATGATGTGACGGATCAGGCCGAATGCCTTGTGATAATCGGCCAAAAAGCGATCAACTACGATACCCACTTTGTCTAGCGATTCTACTATTAAGTGGTAAAGTCGCACTAAATAGTGAGTCGTGCTACTGCCTTTCAGACACCCGTACTGGTAAGGGTCGAGGCAAGGGCTTATTTGTGACAAAAGTTCACGGTAAATAAATGACTCGGTCACTTTGGTTAGACCGGGGGTTATTGATATGGGCCGGAGCTCGTCACAAGGTTTGGGGTATTTTGTCTTAGGAATAACACGGACGTAGGCTTTCTTCCAGGCCTGAGGAAACTTTTGCTCTCTGAAGCATTGGTTGATAATAGACTCACAGGTTTAGCTAGAAAAGGTGCATACTCAATGAGCAGCTTGAGGGGCAGCTCACCTGGACATTAAGCACAGTTCCTTTTTAGTTTTTCAAGCTCTTTGCAGACCGCGTATTCTAGTATTTCTACGGTTTGTTCGTCAGGAAAGCCAGACGAGAGATTTTCAATGTCTTCGTCAGTGAATGAAGGGTAAGTCGAACATATTGCAGCAAAAACGGAATTTATTTCAGTTGGGGACACTAGAGAACCATCATCTTTCTGTATCTTCAAGTTACTACTATTAAGTTTTCCAGACAGTCGTTTAAATTTGGAGTGCCACTTACGAGGGTTAGTAGTCATCAGTACTCTGTTTACTTTCACAATGTGATTAAGCAACTATTTTGCCGCTTTTACTTCACCGTTCGAGTGGAGTTGGCATCGGCTCATGATTAGCGCTTTGATTTCTTGGTTTACCCAAGGCTTATCACTGTCACTGACTACAATAGTTTCGGACTGGAAGTGTTCGTGATATTTCTGCAGAAAAACCGAGTTCAGAGTCTCAACTTTGAGGTTGATTTCTGGTATTGTGCAGATCTCACTGAAGTCAAAGGTTCCAATCCAGCGTCCAAAGGAACATGTACTTTCTTTAGTCAATGGCCGGGTCGTTACTTTTGTTTTCTTCACTTTTGGGAATTTTGCTTTGGACTCCCAGAAAATCACAAAGTGGTCTGAGTTCTGTAATGGGCCTAAAGAGCGTGGTGGCAGATATTGATTGGAAAGGTCCGTGAAAATTAAGTCGAGTATGCTCCCACTTTGGTGGGTCGGAACTGCCACTGCTTGTCTTAGGTCTAGCATATTCGACACCCACTGCTTATTTGTTTGATTAAAGTCTCCGGCAATAATAACTGAGGGAGCTGCATACTATCGACGGATGTTGTCTCTCAATGTTTGTAGATATTGAACTAAATCTTTCCTGGTTTTTGCACTCTCGGGATAGTACACTACCGCGATGATGAGGCACGAGAACTTTCTTGACGTGAATGGGGTTTGCACTCGGCCCAAATATTTTTGTGACAGGCGTCAGTAGGTTCGCTTAACAGTTTGCACGGAATGTCTTTTCGAAAATACAAACCGACATCTCCCCCACGGCGCTCTAGACCACGATCACGCCTTGTATTGAAAAAGCTCGTATAGCCTTTACTACGACCCGTCTCATCAGAAACGTCCCAAAATTCGATCACTGCTGCTATGGGGCAGCAATTTCGCTTCATGAGGACCTCAAGCTTGTCCATTTTGTTGTTCAGTGACCGAATGTTGTAGAGTAAGAAGTTTGGCATTTTCACCTTTACTGAAAACCACTTTGGTTCAAGCATTGGAGGGGATGCATGGACAGGATGAGGCACCGGGTCGTATAATGGATGGGATTTCAACGGGGGTCTACAGGTAACTACTGCCATAGAGTGACGATTGCAGATGGCGCTACGAATGTAGAAAACGCTACTTCATGTCAAAGTGAATAAAGTTCGTAAATCGTCAATTTTTCGATTATAACTGGCATGGATACTGCACTAAATAAAGTCAAAAGGGTCAAGTTATTGATTACTTACATTGCCAGGGAAGAAACTAGGATTACTAGCACTAATAAGCTAAACCAGGCATGGAGGTGAGGCAGCTATTCAGCGCTACGCCATCTATATTCGTAAGTCAAAGTTTCACTTGGCTATCTTCATAGGCACTGCCTCCAACTTTTCCCTCCCCCCAGGATTCTTATGAAGTTACACCCCTGTTTAAAGTGTGCGCCAATTTTTTTCCTTGGCCTCTATTTTATTTATAGACTAACAGCAAAATTGTTGCTTGCTTATGACACATTTATCTTTTGAAAGGGGAGGTAAAAGAGTAGAACTAAATTGAAATTATTATAAGTTTTGAGGAAAATAATGCAATATTGAAATTTATAAGAAACTGAAGAAATTTAGAAGAAACATCAAATTTTGGTTAATAGAACCAATGTCCTATATGAGTTTCTTATTTTTTTAGTTTACGGATATTTGTGAAAACGGCTTTAAAAAAAAAATGGTGGATTATTTTCTTAGTCGTGGGTTAAAAACGAGTTTTCCAAACGAAGTAAATCCCCCAACGAAGAGGAATTTTCCCAGGGAGAATTTTGTTTACCTTGGAATTTACCTGAAGCTCGCAGTAACAGGCAACGGGTTATAAGGTATTTAGTAGCTAAATTCCCGTTTGTAGTAATTTTTGCTCGTTTTAAGTTTCTTTTCTGTAACTTCACCTTTTTGTTAAGTTTCTTTAAGTTCCATTTTTGTAAATATCAATTTATGTCTTGCCTCTGTTCTCCAATGACAATTCAATTACAATTACAATTCCAGTATCAACTCAATACAAAAAAGACTATTGAAAAAGGAGTTTCACCTAAACTATTTTGACAACATTGTCGTGCTGTTAACCATCCAGTTGATGCTGCTAACCATTATGGTATTTAACAAAGACAAAAAAGCAAACAAAATACTTAAAATATTTTTTTCTTAAAACATGGTCAAAAATAAAAGATTATTTTTTTCTGTGCTACACAAAAATAACAACCCCCGCTTTGTGTTTATTCTTAAAAAGTTAAATTTTCACATTAGTTAATGTGATTAACTAATGTGATTAGCATTACTTAAATTTTCACATTAGTTAATTAGTTAATGGGGTTACTTTTAAGATAGTTAATTTTTAAGTTATTTGAAGATAAAAAGCATACACGATTTTTAAGCCTCTTTTTTAAGAACTTTTTTTTAAGATAAAAAGCATCTTTGAAAAGAATTTTCATTTATTTACTGATACTTTCGTTTAGTATTTTTACTTTTGAAAAAACAAATTACACTATATATCATGCTAATGGATAGTAATAAAGTATACTAAAACATAATGAATATACTAATTAACACATTAAACATACTAATTGATAGACACGAATAAAAGAGGTATAGTATGTCCAATTTAATAATATAAAAGATCCTAGGAAACAAAAAGAATAATTGTAAAACATAGCGTAAACAATGGAAATCCTTTGAAAACGCAAAGCATCAATTCCGAACAGCATCAATTCCAGTATCAAATCATTACAAAAAAAACTATTAAAAAAGGAGTTTCACCTAAACTATTTTGACAACATTGTCGGACAACATTGTCGTGCTGTTAACCATCCGTACACATAAGTGAAGCGTTAAGTCAACAAGACAACATGAAATGATTAAAGGTAGCAAATTATGATTCTTCGTATTAACATAAACTTTAAAAAAAAACCTTTCAGTAGTAGGGAAGGGGGTACCAGCCCTGACCCACAGCACTGCTACCACCTACAATTGAGTCTAACGCTGACAGGCTATAATTTATTCAAGGATTATTGATCGACGAAGTGGAGAGAATTTCTGAGAAATTGATTTGCATAATCGAGGGAAAGTAGATTTCTGGGTAATTGATTACATAATCGGCGGGGAATTATTGATCCGCCAACGGAATTAAAAATGGCATCACTTGTTTCCTAGGAATTATACGGGACTCTAAAGAGATAGAAATTCCGTTTTTAAATATGGCTTCTCTGGTATTTAGGTCTGTGAGATAAATTGATATTCTATCGAAGCCTTAATAGTGTAGCTAGGAACACCTTAGAGATGAAGAGGTTAACGCGGGAAATGGTTTCTTGGGAATTTCAAATGTGACAGCGCAGGGATGCCAAACAAAGGAACACGTTGAAATTACTTGTAGGGGATTATTTGGGCGAAACAGTTTGAGACATTTTAGAAGATGATTTGGGGTGAAACTCTGTGGTCGTTATAATACACAAGTTCCATTTGAACAGTGTTTTGAGGTCCCTTACCCCAACCCCAAAGGGCCCCATCCCCCGGACCCCCAAAGCGCCCCTCCCCCTCCAGGGCCCCCGATCCTCCCAAATGGGCCCCCTACCCCCCCCCCTTCCCCCAGGGCCCCCGAAGTGGACCCCACCCCCCGGGGCCCTTCATTTTTTAAATAATTTTTTGTGCATTTGAGACACAGGAGGGCCCCCACATTTCAAAAGGCATTATTATATCTTTTCAGAACAAGTTCCTTTCTTAATATCCCTCTTAAACCCATTTTACAAGTTGAAGTACTCATCCATTTCACCCACAACTTTACTTTACAGCTTTTTGAACACCCCAACACCAAGCAATACTTTTCAAAGCCTTTATTATATCTTTTCAGACCAATTTCTTTACGTAATGTCCCTCTTAAACCCATTTTACAAGTTGAAGTACTATCCTTTTCACCCACAACTTTACCTTACGGCTTTTTATCTACCCCAAAACCAAGCAATACTTTTCAAAGGCTTTATTATATCTTTTAAGAACAAGTTCTTTACGTAATGTCCGTCTTAAACCAATTTTACAAGTTGAAGTACTCATCCTTTTCACCCACAACTTTACTTTACAGCTTTTTGAACACCCCAACACCAAGCAATACTTTTCAAAGGCTTTATTATATCTTTTCAGAACAATTTCTTTACGTAATGTCCCTCTTAAACCCATTTTACAAGTTGAAGTACTCATCCTTTTCACACACAACTTTACCTTACAGCTTTTTATATACCCAACACCAAGCAATACTTTTCAAAAGGCTTTATTATATTATTTCAGAACAAGTTCTTTTCATAATGTCCTTCATAAACCAATTTACAAGTTGAAGTACCCATCCTTTTCACGACATACAAACAGATAAAAACAGATGATTTAGAAATACAAAACAACAAAGAAAGAAAATTCATAATGACAAAGCAGCCCAGGCAGGCACAATGGCCATACAAACTTAGATGGACAGACACTATAGAAATTAGAGTCCTGAAAGAAAGACTCATAAGACATACTAACCAACACTGAAAGCAACTTCTAAAGTAATAACAGAGAAATACAGATCCAATATACATTAAAACAACAGAAGACAAGCATTTCAGAAATACAAACCAACAAAGACAAACACTTCAGACATACAAACAGAGAAAGACAGGCATTTCAGACATACAAACCAACAAAGACAGACACTTCAGACATGCAAACACAAACACGAAGACAGACACAAACACTTCAGACATACAATAAGAGAAAGACAGGCACTTTAGACATACAAACCAACAAAAACAGACACTTCAGACATACAAACCAACAAAGACAAACAGTTCAGACATACAAACATAGAAACCCAGGCACATTAGACATACAAACCAACAAAGACAGACACCTCAGACGTACAAACCAACAAAGTCAAACACTTAAAACAAACAATTAGAGGAAGATATGCACTTTATAAACTAAATACGAGATAGAAATGAGTAACAGAAATGCAGTATTGCAAAGAAAAAAATGTAATGCCTACAAACAAAGAAAAAAAAAATACACAGATTCATACATAAACGCAAAAGCAACCTTCAGAAATGCATACAAGGAGAGAAAGGCATGTTCTACCCAAAAGAACATCATGTCAAACTCTTCGCTAATTCAAACATAGATAAAAAAGAACTTCAGACATGCAATCCATAAAATAAAAACACTTCACACATACAAAAAAAGAAAGACAGGCACTTTAGACATGCCAACCCATAAAAAAAAACACTTCAGATATACAAACCAACAAAGACAGATACTTCAAACATAAAAAAAGACAAAGACGAACACTTTAAATACGAAATCAAGCACTGACAGACAATATATACCTACCGATATAAAAAGAAAAGAACGCCTGACATAGAAGCAGTGATTGAAAAATAGTTTAGACACAAAAGTAATCAAGGACAAGCCCTCCAGACATTCAAACCAGCAGAGGCCAACCAATAAAGACAGACTCTATCGATATGCAAGCAAACAAAGACAGATACTCAAAATATACAAACATATAAAGACAAGCACTTCAGACATACAAACCAACAAAGACAAACACTTCAGACATACAAACAAAGAAAGACAAACACTTTGGACAGGCAAACCAACAAAGACAAACCCTTCAGACATACAAACCAACAAAGAGAAACACTTCAGACATACAAACAGAGAAAGGCAGTGACTTCAGAAATACAAACAAACAAAGACAAACACTTAAACCATACAAACAGAGAAATATAAACATTTTAGACACACAAACAGAGAAAGACAATCACTTTAGACATAAAAACCAACAAAGACAAACACTTCAGATATATAAACAGAGAAAGACTGTCACTTTAGACATACAAACAGAAAAAGACAAACACTTAAGACATACAAACCAACAAAGACATTCACTTAAAACATACAAACAAACAAAGACAAGCACTTCAGACATACAAACCAACATAGACAAACACTTTAGACAAACAAACATAGAAAGACAAACACTTTAGACAAACAAACCAAAAAAGACAGACACTTTAGCCATACAAACCAACCTAGATAGAGACTTCCGACATACAAACCAAAAAAGACAAGCACTTCAGACAAACAAACAGAGAAAGACAGGCACTTCAGACATACATACAGAGAAAGACAGACACTTCAAACATACAAACCAACAAAGACAGACACTTCAGACATACAAACCAACAAAGTTATACACTTTAGACATGCAAACCAACAAAGAAAGACACTTCAGACATACAAACCAACAAAGACATACACTATAGACATACAAACCAACAAAGACACACACTTGAGACATACAAAACAACAAAGACAGACACTTCAGACATAAAAACAGAGAAAGACAGCCACTTTAGACATGCAAACAGAGAAAGACAGGCATATTAGACATACAAACCAACAAAGACATGCACTTCAGACTTACAAACCAACAAAGACAAACACTTTAGACAAAAAAAACAGAGAAAGACAAACACTTTAGACAAACAAACAAACAAATACAGGCACTTCAGACACACAAACCAAATAGATAGAGACCTCCGACGTACAAACCAAAAAAGGGAATCACGTCATACAAACAAAAAGAGAAAGAAAGTCGCTTCAGACATACAAACAGAGAAAGACAGACACTTCAGACATACAAGCCAACAAAGACAGACACTTCAGAAATACAAACCAACAAAGACATACACTTTAGACATGCAAACCAACAAAGATAAACACTTCAGACGTACAAACCAACAAAGACAGACACTATGGACATACAAACCAACAAAGACAGACACTTCAGTAAACAAAACAACAAAGACAAACACTTCGGACATACAAACAGAGAAAAACAGCCACTTTAGACATTCAAACCGAGAAAGACAGTCAATTCAGACGTACAAACCAACAAAGACAATCACGTCAAACATACAAACAGAGAAAGGCAGTCACTTCAGACATACAAACAGAGAAGGACAGACACTTCAGACATACAAGCCAACAAAGACATACACTTCAGAAATACAAACCAATAATGACATACACTTTAGACATACAAACCCACAAAGATAAACACTTCAGACGTACAAACCAACAAAGACAGACACTATAGACATACAAACCAACAAAGACAAACACTTCAGCATACAAACCAAAAAAGAGAAACAATTTAGACATACAAAGAGAGAAAGACATGCACTTTAGACATACAAACAGAGAAAGACAAACACTTTAGACATACAAACCAACAAAGACAGACACTCTAGACATACAAACCGACAAAGATACACACTTTAGACATACAAACAGACAAAGAAAAGCATTTTAGACATACAAACCAACAAAGACACGCACTTCAGACATACAAACCAACAAAGACAAACACTGGGACTTGCAATCACAAACCCAGACAAAGAAAGGCACTGGGATAAGCAAACACCAACCAGACGCATAAGCAAAAAGAGTGAGAGACACATACAAATGCATAGATTCACACATACAAATCGAGAAAGACAGACACTTCAGACATACAATAAGAGAAAGACAGGCACTTTAGACATACAAACCAACAAAGACAGACGCTTCAAACATACAAACCAACAAAGACAAACAGTTCAGACATACAAACATAGAAACCCAGGCACATTAGACATACAAACCAACAAAGACAGACACCTCAGACGTACAAACCAACAAAGTCAAACACTTCAAACATACAAACAGAGAAAGACATGCACTTTAGACATACAAACTGACAAAGAAAGACACTTCACAAATACAGAACAGAAAAGACAAAACCATAAGGTCAACAAACAGACAATGACAGGCACATCGGACTCACAAATCATCAAGGAAAAGCCCATCAGACCCGCAAACAAACAAATAAAAACACTTTAGAAATACAAACAATTAAAGACAAACACTCCAAACATACAAACAGAGAAAGACAGATACTTTAGACGTACAAACCAACAAAGACAGACACTTTAGACATACAAACAGACAAAGACAAACACTTCAGTCATACAAACATAGAAAGACAGACACATCAGACATACAAACAAACAAATACATTCACTTCAGACTTACAAACAAACAAAGACAAGCACTTCAGACATACAAACCAACATAGACAAACACTTTAGACAAACAAACATACAAAGACAAACACTTTAGACAAACAAGCCAAAAAAGACAGACACTTCAGGCATATAAACAAACATAGATAGACACTTCAGACGTACAAACCAACAAAGACAAGCACTTCAGACATACAAACAGAGAAAGACAGGCACTTCAGACATACAAACAGAGAAAGACAGACACTTCAGACATACAGACCAACAAAGACAGACACTTCAGAAATGCAAACCAACAATGTCATACACTTTAGACATGCAAACCAACAAAGATAAACACTTCAGACGTACAAACCAACAAAGACAGACACTATAGACATACAAACCACCAAAGACAAACACTTCAGACATACAAACCAACAAAGACAAACACTTCAGACATACAAACAGAGAAAGACAGCCACTTTAGACATGCAAACAGAAAAAGACAGGCACTTTAAACATACAAACTAACAAAGACAAACACTTCAGTCATACAAACAGAGAAAGACAGACACATTAGACATACAAACCAACAAAGACATGCACTTCAGACTTACAAACCAACAAAGACAAGCACTTCAGACAAAAAAACAGAGAAAGACAAACACTTTAGACAAACAAACCAACAAAGACAGACACTTCAGACATACAAACCAACATAGATAGACACTTCAGACGTACAAACCAACAAAGAGAAGCACGTCATACATACAAACAGAGAAAGACAGGCACTTCAGACATACAAACAGAGAAAGACAGACACTTTAGACATACAAGCCAACAAAGACAGACACTTCAGAAATACAAACCAACAATGACATACACTTTAGACATGCAAACCAACAAAGATAAACACTTCAGACTTACAAACCAACAAAGACAGACACTATGGAAATACAAACCAACAAAGACAGACACTTCAGCAAACAAAACAACAAAGGCAAACACTTCAGACATACAAACAGAGAAAGACAGCCACTTTAGACATGCAAAAAGAGAAAGACAGGCAATTCAGACATACAAACCAACAAAGACATACACTTCAGTCATACAAACAGAGAAAGACAGGCATATTAGACATACAAACCAACAAAGACATGCACTTCAGACTTACAAACAGACAAAGACAAACACTTTAGACAAAAAAAAACAGAGAAAGACAAACACTTTAGACAAACAAACCAAAAAAGACAGACACTTCAGGCATACAAACCAACATAGATAGACACTTCAGACATACAAAGCAACAAAGACAAGCACTTCAGACATACAAACAGAGAAAGACAGGCACTTTAGACATAAAAACCAGACAAAAACAGACACTTCAGACATACAAGCCAACAAAGACAGACACTTCAGAAATACAAACCAATAATGACAAACACTTTAGACATACAAACCAACAAAGATAAATACTTCAGACGTACAAACCAACAAAGACAGACACTATGGACATACAAACCAACAAAGACAAACACTTCAGCAAACAAACCAACAAAGGCAAACACTTCAGACATACAAACAGATAAAGACAGCCACTTTAGACATGCAAACCGAGAAAGACAGTCAATTCAGACATACAAACCAACAAAGACAAACACTTCAGACATACAAACAGAGAAAGACAGGCACTTCAGACATACAAACAGAGAAAGACAGACACTTTAGACATACAAGCCAAAAAAGACAGACACTTCAGACATACAAACCAATAAAGACATACACTTTAGACATGCAAACCAACAAGATAAACAGTTCAGACGTACAAACCAACAAAGACAGACACTATAGACATACAAACCGACAAAGACAGACACTTCAGCAAACAAAACAACAAAGACAAATACTTCAGACATACAAACAGAGAAAGACATGCACTTTAGACATACAAACCAGAGAAAGACAAACACTTTAGACTTGCAGTCACAAACCAGACAAAGACAGACACTCTAGACATACAAACCGACAAAGATAAACACTTTAGACATACAAACAGAGAAAGAAAAGCACTTTAGACATATAAACCAACAAAGACAGACACTTCAGACATACAAACCAACAAAGACAAACACTGGGATTTGCAATCACCAACCCAGACAAATAGACAGACAGACACTGGGATAAGCAAACACCACCCAGACACACAAGCAAAAAGAGTGAGAGACACATACAAATGCATAGATTCACACATACAAACCGAGAAAGACAGACACTTCATACAAACAAACCAACAAGGACAAACATTGGGACTTGCAATCACAAACCCAGACAAAGACAGGCACTGGGAATAAGCAAACACGCGCCCAGGCCCACATGAAAAAGGAGGAAGAGACACATAAAAATAAATAGATTCACACACACAAACCGAGAAAGACAGACACTTCAGACATACAAACCAACAAAGACAAACACTGGGACGTGCAAACACCAACCCAGACAAACAGACAAAGACAGGCACTGGAATAAGCAAACCTAAATGAACCTAACGTTGAACCTAAATGAACCTAACGTGAATGCAGTTACTTGAAAAAAAAGGTTGGTATTGTAGGTTGGCTGCAGGTGCCCGGGTGAAGGAAAAATCAGTTGTGCTGCCATCTATACCTTAATTGAAATAGATGGTAGCACTTGCTTTAGTAAAAAAATGAACCTAGCTTTTTGCATGTCTCTCTCACTAGGCCCCCTGGGGCGACTTCAAGAAAGTGTTTGTTACTTACTTACTTACAATTTTTTTTCATAGTTTCTTGAATGAGATTTAGGTATTGTCCCAGTGCCTGTCTTTGTCTGTTTGTCTGGGTTGGTGATTGCAAGTCCCAGTGCCTGTCTTTCTCAGTTTGTATGTCTGAAGTGTCTGTCTTTCTCGGTTTGTATGTGTGAATCTATGTTTTTGTATGTGTCTCTCACTCTTTTGGCTTGTGTGTCTGGGTGGATGTTTGCTTATCCCAGTGCTTGACTTTGTCTATTTGTCTGGGTTGGTGATTGTAAGTCCCAGTGTTTGTCTTTCTTTGTTTGTATGTCTGAAGTGTCTGTCTTTCTCGGTTTGTATTTGTCAATCTATGTATTTAAATGTGTCTCTCCCTCTGTTTGCTTGTGTGTCTTGGTGAGTGTTTGCTTATTCCGTTGCCTGTCTTTGTGTGTTTTTCTAGACTTGTGATTGCACGTTCCTGTGTTTGTCATTTTTAGTTTGTATGTCTGAAGTGTCTGTCTTTCTTGGTTTGTGTGTGTGAATCTATGTATTTGTATGTGTTTCTCACTCTTTTTGCTTGTGCGTCTGAGCGAGTGTTTGCTTATCCCAGTGCCTGTCTTCGTCTGTTTGTCTGGGTTGGTGATTGCAAGTCCCAGTGTTTGTCTTTGTGGGTTTGTATGTCTGAAGTGTCTGTCTTTCTCGGTTTGTATGTGTGAATCTATGTATTTGTATGTATCTCTCCCTCGATTTGCTTGTGTGTCTGGGCGGGTGTTTGCTTATTCCCAGTGCCTGTCTTTGTCTGTTTGTCTGGGTTGGTGATTGCAAGTCCCAGGGTTTGTCTTTGTGGGTTTGTATGTCTGAAGTGTCTGTCTTTCTCGATTTCTATGTGTGAATCTATGTATGTGTATGTGTCTCTCACTATTTTTGCCTTTGTGTCTGGGTAGGTGTTTGCTTATCCCAGTGCCTGTCTTTGTCTGTTTGTCTGGATTGGTGATTGCAGGTCCCAGTGTTTGTCATTGTGGGTTTGTATGTTTGAAGTGTCTGTCCTTCTCTATTTCTGTTTGTGAATTTATATATGTAATTGTTTCTAACAATCTTTTTGCCTTTGCGTTTGGACGGGTGCTTGCGCGTTCCAGTGTTTGTCTTTGTCTGTTTGTCTGGGTTGGTGATTGCAAGTCCCAGTGCCTCTCTTTCTCAGTTTGCATGTCTGAAGTGTCTGTCCTTCTCGGTTTGTATGTGTGAATCTATGTTTTTGTATGTGTCTCTCACTCTTTTGGCTTGTGTGTCTGGGCGAGTGTTTGCCTATCCTAGTTCCTGTCTTTGTCTGTTTGTGTGGGTTGGTGTTTGCAAGTGCCAGTGAGTGTCTCTCTTATTTTGTATGTGTGAATTTATGTATTTGTATGTGTCTGTATGTGTCTTTCTCGGTTTGTAGGTGTGAATCTATGTACTTGTATGTGTCTCTCACTTTTTTTGCTTTTGTGTCTGGGTGGGTGTTTGTTCATCCCATTGCCTGTCTTTGTCTGTTTGTCTGGGTTTGTGATTGCACGTCCCAGTGACTCTCTTTGTCGGTTTGCATGTCTGAAGTGTCTGTCCTTCTCGGTTTGTATGTGTGAATCTATGTTTTTGTATGTATCTCTCCCTCGATTTGCTTGTGTGTCTGGGCGGGTGTTTGCTTATTCCCAGTGCCTTTGTGTTTCAATTTGTTTGGGTTGGAGATTGTAAGTCCCAGTTATTGTCATGGTTGGTTTGCGAGTCTGAAGTGTCTGTCCTTCTCGATTTCTGTGTGTCAATATATATACGTGTTTGTTTTTAACAATCTTTTTGTCTTTGTGTCTTGATAGGTGTTTGCTCATCCCAATGCTTATCTTTATCAGTTTGTCTGGGTTGGTGATTGTGCGGTTGGGTGAGTGTTTGCTTATGCCAGTGCTTGTCTTTGTCTGTTTGTCTGGGCTGGTGATTGCAAGTCCCAGTGTTTGTCTTTGTTAGTTTGTATGTCTGAAGTGTCTTTCTTTCTCGGTTTGTATTTGTGAATCTATGTATTTGTATGTGTCTCTCCCTCTGTTTGCTTGTGTGTCTGGGCGAGTGTTTGCTTATTCCAGTGCCTGTCTTTGTCTGTTTGTCTGGATTGGTGATTGCAGGTCCCAGTGTTTGTCATTGTTGGTTTGTATGTCTGAAGTGTCTGTCTTTCTCGGTTTGTATGTGTGAATCTATGTATGTGTATGTGTCTCACAATCTTTTTGACTTTGCGTCTGGGCAGGTGCTTGATTATGCCAGTGTCTGTCTTTGTCTGTTTGTTTGGGTTGGTGATTGTAAGTCCCAGTGTTTGTCTTTGTTTGTTTGTATGTTTGAAGTGTCTGTCTTTCTCGGTTTGTATGTGTGAATCCATGTATTTGTATGTGTCTCTCACTCTTTTTGCTTGTGTGTCTGGGCGTTGCTTATCCCGGTCCCTGTCTTTGTCTGTTTGTCTGGGTTGGTGATTGCAAGTCCCAGAGTTTGTCTTTGTTAGTTTGTATGTATGAAGTGTCTGTCTTTCACGGTTTGTATGTGTGAATATATGTATTTGTATGTGTCTCTCACTCTTTTTGCTTGTGTGTCTGGGCGCGTGTTTGCTTATCCCAGTGCCTGTCTTTGTCTGGGTTTGTGATTGCAAGTCCCAATGTTTGTCCTTGTTGGTTTGTATGTATGAAGTGTCTGTCTTTCTCGGTTTATATGTGTGAATCTATGTATTTAAATGTGTTTCTCACTCTTTTTGCTTGTGCGTCTGGGGGGTGTTTGCTTATTCCATTGCCTGTCTGTCTGTTTGTCTGGGTTGGTGATTGCAAATCCCAGTGTTTGTCTTTGTTGGTTTGTATGTCTGAAGTGTGTGTCTTTGTTGGTTTATATGTCTAAAGTGCTTGTCTTTCTCTGTTTGTATGTCTAAAGTGTCTATTTTTGTCAGTTTGTATGTCTGAAGTGTCTGTCACTGTTGGGTTTTATGTCTGACGTGTCTGTCTTTATCCGTTTGTATGCATGAAGTGCATGTCTTTGTCTCTCTGTATGTCTGAAGTGTGCCTCCTTTTTTGTTTGTATGGCTAAAATGCTTGTGTTTCTTTGTTTGTATGTCTGAAGTGTTTGTCTTTGTTGGTTTGAATATCTGAAGTGTCTGTCTTTTTTAGTTTGCATGTCTGAAGGGTCTGTCTTTGTTTGTGTGTGTGTCTAAAGTGTTTGACATTGTTTGTTTATATGTCTGAAGTGTCTATCCTTTTATGTTTGAATGTCTAAAGTGTCTGTCTTTGTATGTCTGTATGTCTAAAGTGTTTGTCTTTGTTTGTTTGTATGTCTGAAGTGTCTATCTATGTTGGTTTGTATGTCTGAAGTGTCTGTCTTTTTTGGTTTGTTTGTCTAAAGTGTTTGTCTTTCTCTGTTTGTTTGTCTAAAGTGCTTGTCCGTGTTGGTTTGTATGTCTGAAGTGCTTGTCTTTGTTGGTTTGTAAGTCTTAAGTGCATGTCTTTGTATGTCTAATGTGTCTCTCTTTCTCTGTTTGTATGACTGAAGTGTTTGTCTTTGTTAGTTTGTATGTTTGAAGTGCCTGTCTGGGTTGGTTTGTATGTCTAAAGTGTTTGTCTTTATCTGTTTCTATGTCTAAAGTGTTTGTCTTTCTCTGTTTGTATGTCTATAGTGTCTGTCTTGGTTGGTTTTTATGTCTAAAGTTCCTGTCTTTCTATGTTTGAATGTCTAAAGTGCCTATCTTTCTCTGTATGTATGGGTGAAGTGTTTGGCTTTGTTGGCTTGTATGTCTAAAGTGATTGCCTTTCGTTGTTTGTAGGTCTGAAGTGTTTGTCTTTGTTGGTTTGAATGTCTAAAGTGTTTGTCTTTGTTTATTTGCCTTTTTAAAGTGTTTTTATTTGTCTGTTTGTATGTCTTAAGTGTCTGCCTTTGTTGGTTTGCATGTCTGAGGTCCTTATCTTTGTTTGTTTGTATGTTTGAAGTGTCTGTGTTTTTTGGTTTGCATGTCTGAAGTGTCTGTCTTTGTTGGTTTGAATGTCTAAAGTGTTTGTCTTTTTCTGTTTGTATGTCTGAAGTGTTTGTCTTTGTTGGTTTATATGTCTGAAGTGTCTGTCTTTGTCAATTTGTATGTCTAAAGTGCCTGTCTTTCTCTATTTGTACGTCTGAAGTGTTTGACTTTTTGTTGGTTTTTGGTCTTTGTTGGTGTGTATGTCTAATGTGCCTGTCTTTCTATGTTTGAATGTCTGAAGTGTGTTTCTCTGTTGGTTTGTATGTCTTAAGTGTCTGTCTTTGTTGGTTTGTGTGTCTAAAGTGCCTTTCTTTCTCTCTTTTTATGTCTGAAGTTTGATCTGTTTGTATGTTTTTGTCGGTTTGTATGTGTAAAGTGTCTGTCTTTGTTTGTTTGTATGTCTAAAATGTCTGTATTTGTTTATTTGTATGTCTGATGCGTTTGTCTTTGTCGGTTTCTATGTCTGAAGTGTTTGTCTTTGTTGGTTTGCATTCTGAAGTGTTTGTCTTTGTTTGTTTTTATGTCTGAAGTGTCTGTCTTTCTCTGTTTGTATGTCTGTAGTATTTGTCTTTGTTGCTTTGTATGTCTGAAGTTTCTATCTTTGATGGTTTGTATGTCTGAAGTGTCTGTCTTTGATGGTTTGTATGTCTTAAGTGCCTGTCTTTCTCTGTATGTAAGTCTGAAGTGTTTGTCTTTGTTGGTTTGTATGTCTGAAGTGTCTGTCTTTGTTGGTTTGTATGTGTAAAGTGCCTGTCTTTCTCTGTTTGTATGTGGTGAAAAGGATGGGTACTTCAAGTTGTAATTTGGTTTATGAAGGACATTAAGAAAAGAACTTGTTCTGAAATAATATAATAATGCCTTTTTGAAAAGTATTGCTTGGTGTTGGGGTATATAAAAAGCCGTAAAGTAAAGTTGTGTATGAAAAGGATGAGTACTTCAACTTGTAAAATTGGTTTAAGAGGGACATTACGTAAAGAAATTGTTCTTAAAAGATATAATAAAGCCTTTGAAAAAGTATTGCTTGGTGTTGGGGTAGATAAAAAGCCGTAAGGTAAAGTTGTGGGTGAAAAGGATGAGTACTTCAACTTGTAAAATGGGTTTAAGAGGGACATTACGTAAAGAAATTGTTCTGAAAAGATATAATAAAGCCTTTGAAAAGTATTGCTTGGTGTTGGGGTATTCAAAATGCTGTAAAGCTAAGTTGTGGGTGAAAAGGATGAGTACTTCAACTTGTAAAATGGGTTTAAGAGGGATATTAAGAAAGGAACTTGTTCTGAAAAGATATAATAAAGCCTTTTGAAATCTGGGGGCCCTTCTGTGTCTCAAGTGCACAAAAAAGTATTTTAAAAAATGGGGGGCCCGGGGGAAGGGGGGGGGGCTCCGTTGGGAGGCTCGGGGGCCCGGGGAGGGGGGGGAGGGGCCCCATTTAGGGCCCGGGGAGATGGGGCCCTTTGGGATTGAGGTAGGGGACCTCACAACAATGTTCAAATGGAACTTGTGTATAATAACGACCACGGAGTTTCACCCCAAATCATCTTCTAAAATGTCTCAAACTGTTTCGCCCAAATCATCTTCTAAAATGTCTCAAACTGTTTTTCCCAAATAATCCCCTAAAAGTAATTTCACCGAGTTCCTTTTTTTGGCATCCCTGCGCTGTCACATTTGAAATTCCCAAGGAACCATTTCCCGGGTTAATCTCTTCATCTCGAAGGTGTTCGTAGCTACACTATTATGGCTTTGATAGAATATCAATTTATCTCTCTGACCTAAAGACCAAAGAAGCCATATTTAAAAATGGAATTTCTATCTCTTTAGAGTCCCGTATAATTCCTAGGAAACAAGTGATGTCATTTCTTGTTCCGTTAGCGAATCAATAATTCCCCGCCGATTATGTAATCAATTTCCCAGAAATCTACTTCCCCTTGATTATGCAAATCAATTTCTCAGAAATTCTCTCCCCTTGGTAGATCAATAATCCTTGAATAAATTATAGCCTGTCAGCGTTAGACTCAATTGTAGATGGCAGCAGGGGTGTGGGTCAGGGCTGGTACCCCCTTCCCTACTTTCAGTTACCCTTGTGCTGGTATAATGAAAGTTACCGTGTCTGCTAATCGCGGGTGTCAGGTTTAATCCCGCACCGCGCAAGGGAAAGTCGTCGCATAAATGGATAACCTAACAATTATTTTAATTAATGTTAATGTGTAATATTATTATTGTAATGAAAATCTCTCAGATGTTTTATTTTTACCTTTGTTTAAAAGGGTTGTCGCTAATATAAACGAACAAGCAACAACTGTGGTCGGTCAAGCTATTTTAACATTTGAGTTTTTCTATTTAAATTTCCCCTCATTGTAGATTTTTCCATTATTAGAACAATGAGAACAATGTTCTAGCGTGGCATACAGTTTTAATTTAGCTATAAGGCTTCAATGTATAATTATTTTTTTTCTCAGAGTCACTTCATACGGAAGGGATGGTCGTATTTTTTTTTTTTTTTTACTTCTGTTCTTATGTCTGTTGCCGTACTACACATTCTAATAGATTTTCCTGGAGGGTATATCTTAAAAATAATATTTTTTTGTCTACGAAAAGTAAAGAGCAAAAAAGGCCGTACCCAGGATTTTTTTTTAGGAGGGGATTTTACTCAAAAAAACATTTTTTTTTTGGGGGGGGGGAGGGGTTTACACAGAAAAAAACTCAAAAAACGCATATAAAATTTCTTTATGTCCATTTTTGTTACGTTTTTACAAGTCAGAAAAACATTTTTGGGGGTTCAAACCCCCTAATCACCCCCTGGATACAGCCTTGGAGCAAAACAATCAGATCATTGCAACAAACTGTATGTAAACAGTGACCCGTGCTAATTTTAACTATAATTAATTGTGTGATGCTTACCCAAAAATAACGCTTTACTGACAACAAAAATATTTCACAAGTAAACTTAAACTGTGAATATCAACACCCAACTCTGTAAATTTTACAACTTTAATAACTTCGATCTAAGTTGGATAAACTTGTGATAGGCTGGACAAACCTAAATCTAAGTTGGATAAACTTGTGATAGGCTGGACAAACCTAAATCTAAGTTGGACAAACTTGTGATAGGCTGGACAAACCTAAATCTAAGTTGGATAAACTTGTGATAGGCTGGACAAACCTAAATCTAAGTTGGACAAACTTGTGATAGGCTGGACAAACCTAAATCTAAGGTGGATAAACTTGTGATAGGCTGGACAAACCTAAATCTAAGTTGGTTGGATAAACTTGTGATAGGCTGGACAAACCTAAATCTAAGTTGGATAAACTTGTGATAGGCTGGACAAACCTAAATCTAAGTTGGATAAACTTGTGATAGGCTGGACAAACCTAAATCTAAGTTGGATAAACTTGTGATAGGCTGGACAAACCTAAATCTAAGTTGGATAAACTTGTGATAGGCTGGACAAACCTAAATCTAAGTTGGATAAACTTGTGATAGGCTGGACAAACCTAAATCTAAGTTGGACAAACTTGTGATAGGCTGGACAAACCTAAATCTAAGTTGGATAAACTTGTGATAGGCTGGACAAACCTAAATCTAAGTTGGACAAACTTGTGATAGGCTGGACAAACCTAAATCTAAGTTGGATAAACTTGTGATAGGCTTGACAAACCTAACTCTAAGTTGGATAAACTTGTGATAGGCTGGACAAACCTAAATCTAAGTTGGATAAACTTGTGATAGGCTGGACAAACCTAAATCTAAGTTGGATAAACTTGTGATAGGCTGGACAAACCTAAATCTAAGTTGGATAAACTTGGATAGGCTGACAAGGCTGACAAACCTAAATCTAAGTTGGATAAACTTGTGATAGGCTGGACAAACCTCAAATCTAAGTTGGATAAACTTGTGATAGGCTGGACAAACCTAAATCTAAGTTGGATAAACTTGTGATAGGCTGGACAAACCTAAATCTAAGTTGGACAAACTTGTGATAGGCTGGACAAACCTAAATCTAAGTTGGACAAACTTGTGATAGGCTGGACAAACCTAAATCTAAGTTGGATAAACTTGTGATAGGCTGGACAAACCTAAATCTAAGTTGGATAAACTTGTGATAGGCTGGACAAACCTAAATCTAAGTTGGACAAACTTGTGATAGGCTGGACAAACCTAAATCTAAGTTGGACAAACTTGTGATAGGCTGGACAAACCTAAATCTAAGTTGGACAAACTTGTGATAGGCTGGACAAACCTAAATCTAAGTTGGATAAACTTGTGATAGGCTGGACAAACCTAAATCTAAGTTGGATAAACTTGTGATAGGCTGGACAAAACCTAAATCTAAGTTGGATAAACTTGTGATAGGCTGGACAAACCTAAATCTAAGTCTAAGTTGGATAAACTTGTGATAGGCTGGACAAACCTAAATCTAAGTTGGATAAACTTGTGATAGGCTGGACAAACCTAAATCTAAGTTGGAGAAACTTGTGATAGGCTGGACAAACCTAAATCTAAGTTGGATAAACTTGTGATAGGCTGGACAAACCTAAATCTAAGTTGGATAAACTTGTGATAGGCTGGACAAACCTAAATCTAAGTTGGATAAACTTGTGATATGCTGGACAAACCTAAATCTAAGTTGGATAAACTTGTGATAGGCTGGACAAACCTAAATCTAAGTTGGATAAACTTGTGATAGGCTGGACAAACCTAAATCTAAGTTGGAAAAACTTGTGATAGGCTGGACAAACCTAAATCTAAGTTGGATAAACTTGTGATAGGCTGGACAAACCTAAATCTAAGTTGGATAAACTTGTGATAGGCTGGACAAACCTAAATCTAAGTTGGATAAACTTGTGATAGGCTGGACAAACCTAAATCTAAGTTGGACAAACTTGTGATAGGCTGGACAAACCTAAATCTAAGTTGGATAAACTTGTGGACTTGTGTAGGCTGGACAAACCTAAATCTAAGTTGGATAAACTTGTGATAGGCTGGACAAACCTAAATCTAAGTTGGATAAACTTGTGATAGGCTGGACAAACCTAAATCTAAGTTGGATAAACTTAGCTGATAGGCTGGACAAACCTAAATCTAAGTTGGATAAACTTGTGATAGGCTGGACAAACCTAAATCTAAGTTGGATAAACTTGTGATAGGCTGGACAAACCTAAATCTAAGTTGGATAAACTTGTGATAGGCTGGACAAACCTAAATCTAAGTTGGATAAACTTGTGATAGGCTGGACAAACCTAAATCTAAGTTGGATAAACTTGTGATAGGCTGGACAAACCTAAATCTAAGTTGGATAAACTTGTGATAGGCTGGACAAACCTAAATCTAAGTTGGACAAACTTGTGATAGGCTGGACAAACCTAAATCTAAGTTGGACAAACTTGTGATAGGCTGGACAAACCTAAATCTAAGTTGGATAAACTTGTGATAGGCTGGACAAACCTAAATCTAAGTTGGATAAACTTGTGATAGGCTGGACAAACCAACTAAATCTAAGTTGGATAAACTTGTGATAGGCTGGACAAACCTAAATCTAAGTTGGACAAACTTGTGATAGGCTGGACAAACCTAAATCTAAGTTGGATAAACTTGTGATAGGCTGGACAAACCTAAATCTAAGTTGGATAAACTGGTGATAGGCTGGACAAACCTAAATCTAAGTTGGATAAACTTGTGATAGGCTGGACAAACCTAAATCTAAGTTGGATAAACTTGTGATAGGCTGGACAAACCTAAATCTAAGTTGGATAAACTTGTGATAGGCTGGACAAACCTAAATCTAAGTTGGATAAACTTGTGATAGGCTGGACAAACCTAAATCTAAGTTGGACAAACTTGTGATAGGCTGGACAAACCTAAATCTAAGTTGGATAAACTTGTGATAGGCTGGACAAACCTAAATCTAAGTTGGACAAACTTGTGATAGGCTGGACGAACCTAAATCTAAGTTGGATAAACTTGTGATAGGCTGGACAAACCTAAATCTAAGTTGGATAAACTTGTGATAGGCTGGACAAACCTAAATCTAAGTTGGACAAACTTTTGTGATAGGCTGGACAAACCTAAATCTAAGTTGGATAAACTTGTGATAGGCTGGACAAACCTAAATCTAAGTTGGACAAACTTGTGATAGGCTGGACAAACCTTAAATCTAAGTTGGATAAACTTGTGATAGGCTGGACAAACCTAAATCTAAGTTGGATAAACTTGTGATAGGCTGGACAAACCTAAATCTAAGTTGGACAAACTTGTGATAGGCTGGACAAACCTAAATCTAAGTTGGACAAACTTAGTGATAGGCTGGACAAACCTCAAATCTAAGTTGGACAAATCTTGTGATAGGCTGGACAAACCTAAATCTAAGTTGGACAAACTTGTGATAGGCTGGACAAACCTAAATCTAAGTTGGATAAACTTGTGATAGGCTGGACAAACCTAAATCTAAGTTGGATAAACTTGTGACTCGGGGTAAGTGGGAGGACTTCCACAGAGGAATTTTTCGTGGGGGAAGATATTTTCCAATGAGGGAGAGCTGGGGCTCTCCCTTCCTCAATACCACGTTCTTTACGCTAAAGCGCGAGTTTTTGTTCCAATTATTTAACAATGACTCTTGAAACACAAGTGAACTTTAACTAGTTTAATAAGCTTTTTTAAAAGTTCTAAAAACTTTAGCGTAAAAAGCGTGTATTGAGGAGGGAGCAACCCCGTCGTATACGTAACAGTTTTTGTCCGTTTTAGGTTTTAATTTTGCTCCTTGGTTTCAGTTGAAAAAAAGTATTTTTTTTTGTATAATCACGCTATTACTCGGCAGTTCCATTTAATGGTAGTTAATCCAATAGTCAGCCAAGTTCTTTACAAGTCTTGAATTATACCCATTGCTGAGTATGTATGTCCGCTATATTTTGGCGCTCTGAAAATGTTGTTGAAACCACTTCAAAAGATCAAGAATAGGGATAATATTGCAGGTTTAGTCGGTTCCCACGACTTTCTTACGTCTGTTAGTAAGAGGTTTGATGTAGCATTGAGGGTTGTTTTCTACAGACACATAAATTCATCTCCTTCCCCAGAGGTTTGTCGTGTTGTACCCCTGTTGTCTACCCGACATGACAGATACGTAGGCACACAGCTCGATCCAATTATCTTGAGGTTGGCATGCTGAGAAATCAGTATAAAGAACAGCTTCGCTTCGCTGTCGTACTTTGCTTTGGAATGATCTTCCCGGACACGTAATCCCTAAATGTTTCTCTGTTCGCTCTTTCAAAAGCGAACAATAGTCATCGAACAGTCAGTCATCGAAATAGTCAGCGAACAATAGTCTCCAATAGTCATCTAAAACCTCTGTGAAAGACTAGTGGTATATCAAATAATTAATAACACCTGGCGCCGCAAATTTAGGATTAAACAAAGTCTTAAAGTTTTTAGGTTGATTGTGAAGCTAAAAGGAAAGTCGAAAAAAAAACTAATTTACAAGAGAAAGTGAGCGAGATTTTACAGAAACAAGCTATTCTGCTACATTTTATTTTTGTCTTCAATTTCCCTTGCCTTTTTTTATGTGAAACCTCACCCTTACCTAACCTATTTTAGCCACTATTTTTTAGCTATTAGCTATTTTTTAGATATTATTTTATATTATGTTTATATAAAGTTTATATAATTTATATTAAATTTGTAATATTTATTTTATATTGACTATTATTTTTATTTATTATTCGCTACTTTTTTAGATTTTTAGCTATAATTTTTAGATATTACCTATTAATTGAACTTTTTTTTTACCCTTACCTTTTCTTATGTGATTATTCTTCAGTCCAACTCGTCTTTGGTTCAGCAAGAATTCTTCTATTTCTTCGACTAGTCGTGGGAATCTTGGATCTAGAATGCATGCTTGAATAAACTCGGCTGGGGGTTTCAAATTGTCTTTATTGGACATAACTGAAAAAAGATTAAAACTCGGAATAAAGGCCAATTTTATCATCCCCCCCCGCCAAATCTTTGTCCGACTCGTGAAAACGTACCAAAAATGAATATAAACAAATTTTTGATGTGTTTGTTCAAGATTTTTGTACCACCGACCCCCCTAAAAAATAGTTTTGTTAACACCCCCCCCCCCAAAAAAAAAGAAAAAAAAATCCTAAATGCGGCCCTGATGTGTTTCTTTATATTTCTTCGAAGTTAATAAGTTGGTTGACTAATTTAGGCTCAATTAAAATAATTACTTCAACACACAAGCTGTCAATTCAAGCAATGAAGGGATGAATTGGGAGTTCAATAGCTATCATATGATTTTTTTTATTAAAACAAGATTTATAGGGCACCCTATAGAGTCAGCCCCAATTGATTAGTTAGATTGTCTTGCATCGTATTTGCTATGAAGATAACTGGATGTATATATTCCTCCCAAAATATATATTTATCAAAATATGTATTTAATTGTTCTTTAGTCAAGTATAATTAGAGTTGAAATTTAACCTTTAATATTAAAATTAGTTCTGCATAATATCAGGGGCTGAAAAGAGGAATAAAATTATGCCCTTTTAAAACAGCAGTTTATTAAAAAAAAGTACAATATCTACCCCCCCCCAATCCTAAATTGTTTTTAATATCTGGGTAATTTTTATTGCAATAAAAAGAAATTTTTATCACCATTGGCCCCCTTCTCGCTCTGAATTATTTTTTTAAGATTATGTTCCCGTTAAAAAATGTCTCCGTATCTCATGTTCCCGCCAAAAATTTCCATCCTCCCCCAGGATGGAAAAAAATCCCGCGTACGGCATTGTCATAACAACATATAGACAATATATAATGCAATATATGTATTATACAATATATATATATATATATATATATATATATATATATATATATATATATATATATATATATATATATATATATATATATATATATATATATATATATATATATATATATATATATATATATATATATATATATATATATATATATATATATATATATATATATATAATATGCACAATATTAAAATATAATATATAAATATATAAGAATAAAATATAATGTCAGTATACAATTCTGAAATATGCCATGCAGATAAATGTTAAAAATAAGTTTTTGCCTCAGACTTAGATAAACGAAGGGATTTATGTATTTTCTCGTTGTTTTATTCGTACACTTTGGAATAAATGGTGTGTCTTATAGAAGTATAATTATATCACCCTTCACCCTCTTTACACCGGGTTATGAGTTAAATCTTACCGATTTTTATTCTGATTGTTTTATAGTTTAGTGTGTTTTAGTCTTATTTCTTATTCCTGATTATTGGAAAGTGTCCAAAACCAGATGAGGAAATTACATGAACCAATAGTTTTTGTTTTATTTAGTTTCTAGGTATAGGCGCGTGAAAACATCGAAAAGGATGGAGAAATTTGATTGACTTGGAAAAAAAAATTCAAGTTTTACGAGAAACGAGAGAAAGAACTAAATAATTTCAACAATTGCAAATTTTTATAACCTAGGAAATGTTTAACTAAATGTTGGAATTCCGGATGAAAACGTCCGTGTTTCCCCTGCAGAAAATCCTTTCTATAAGTAACAAAAAAAATAATTAGTGACGATGTTTATTTTCTTAGATAGATTTACCTTTCCCGTCTGATTAATTCCGATCCTTTTTCTTGATCTCCTTTGATTTCAGTCAGACTCTATACCTTGACACTGTTTAACACACAAAAATAGGTAAATGTCTGAACTTTCGATAACGTACATCATGAGGAACAATAATGAAGGCGAAAATTTTGTCAAATATGCACCTGGCGGAAAAGTTTTCTTAATTATAGATGGCACTAAATTATCCAAAAATGCTTGGATTTATTAGCAGATTTAGATTTTCCTTAATGGGTTTCGCCTTATTTTTATTACGCTACTGTATTAATTTCACCTTAGGAGAAGAATTTAATGAAAAACTACGGTTAATTCTACCGTATGAATTGTTTTAACGAATTTTAAATGTTATTTCTTACACTAATATTGAAGTGACTTGGTCATATTATTTTTTGAAATATAAAAATAGTGATAATTTTTAATAAACTAAGCGTTTCTTACTGATGTTTCTCCGTAAAATGACTCATCACCAAGAAGGAGCTAGCATCTGGGAGGGGGAGGGGGATATTACAGTCTCTTTAATTAAATACGAAATTTGTTGGAGGGGATAAAGCAGAGTGGGGTCGACAAAAAGCTTGCGCAGCTCTTTTTTTCTTAGGTAACTCGGTGCTTCAATGAGTCATTATATAATAAAAATGGAATTTACTTTATTTTATTAATATTGCTACACTAATGGCCACACAAACCAGCTTTAATCTAAAGCAAACGCTACTTCTTAAATATCTCTAATAAAAGAAAATCATTGGAGTACGAGAGCCAGAAAACAACCACCTTTGGCTTGCAATAATGGTGGATTTCCCCGTGAAAAAAAAAAAAATCTTTCCTTTTGGCGAAGCCATGAAAACTATAGCGGAGAAACCTAGCAGTTATAAATATACCATATAGATGCTTCGAGGACCCTTGATCCGAAAAAAAATATATAGGGGTAAAAAATAAACCAGAACCTGCATAAAAATAATTATTTATTGAAAAAAATCAGTATTCTTGAATACCGCTTTTTCCGGAGAAATATATTCTATATAGGCCCACTGTGTTCTGAGAAGCAGGTGAGGATGGAGAGATTAAAAATTTTTGGACTCCAGGCCTCTCGGGAGTTTTGTTAGAAGGGCCAGAAGAATTATATTGGTTTGGGTCTGGCCGAGGCTCTTGGCAGCCTTTATTTATTTATTTATTTATTCATTTTCTAACCCGTCACTAAAAAAAAGCAAGAAGACGGAGTAAAACATAACACACAAAAAAAAAGAAAAAAAAAGCAAGAAAAAAACAACAACAAAAATACAGAACAAATACTTAAAAGCACTACTTAAAAGCGACACTACTGCCGCATGCTGCAGCAAGTTTTTAGCAGCAGACCAGCAGTGGTAGTCTTAGAAACCAGGGTTTGGCAACAATACCTAGTGCAAAACTCACCGTGAATTGGTAATTGTAGTGGTTGGCCATCCCCAATTAATTCCAAGCTGAGAAAAACATCGGTGTCGGGTATATCTACTTCTGAATGCCTTTTAAAGCTCTAGGGACAACAAGGGGGGCAAGAGGAAAATAATATAACTTTTTGGGCACGCTTCCAGTGAGGGGACTGTACTGGGATATAGTGGAACCATGAATAAACACATTTAGTAAAGGTAGGACAAATTGAATTCAAGAGTTATGTTTTGTCGAAAAAAAATTATTCCTGGATCAAACCCTTAGTTCCAATAAGAATCTCCATCTATATTCGATCCAAGCGGCCCTATTGAGGCACTTGCAAACTGGACTTGAAAAAAAGTTGTTTTAATTATACTCAATGTATAGATATTCTATGTTTTTTAAATACTTCACCTTTTGAAGCATCTTTTTGAAGTTTTACCGCCCACCTTAAGATAACAATCAAGCGTAAGTGATTCATATGAAATTTTTTGTTAATGCCGTTATATTGTGCTTTATTTTTAGAACAAATTCTAAAATTGATCTCAAGCACCTACATTCGGGTAGGTGCTTGAGATCAATTATCACTTTATGTCGACCACTCGTGCGACAGCCTTGCATTAAAATTGTCAATCTGTTTTATAACGGCCTGACATGGTTCTGTAACTTTATAATGAAGGCTAATATACGAGTTACGCGTCCACAAAGGTTTGACTACCTCAAGTCTCAACAGATACTTTGCATAACGAAAGTAGTAGGACCGAATTTGCTTTATGTCTGATTTCTGAGGCATTCTCCAGAAAGGTGCAATATACAGAATATGCGGCAGCGCAGTTCCATTATGCAACCTAGCTAAAATCATGCGATTAAAACGGAGTTTGTTTGCCACAATATTACCATATGACGCCGAAATACGCTTTTGCAGGTGGCTAACTATGAGCGAGTGGGTAGCTCGCACGGAAGTACCGACAGGAAGGCCTAAATAAGTTAACGAAGACACTGGCTTAACGGTAATATCACCAAGTCTAATAGATACATCAGTCGAATCCTTCCAATTAAAAAGAACAATCTCAGACTTGGCTGCATTGAAACTATGACCAATTTTCCAGTACTCATTATTTAACATTTTAAAATTCTCCTTGAGGCGCGCAATAGTCCGACAAGGCATAAACACATCATCAGCATTACAAAATAGGCTTAGATTCAAACCGCGAACTATGCATGAATATTCAATTTGCGATTGTGGCTCTATTATTGCTTTATTGAAAAAATCCGGTGAAACAATAGATCCCTCTCTCACTCCCTTATAAACCGGTAAGACAACATTAATATCACTCATACCAGGAATATAAATCCCAACGCGCTCCTAACACCGAAGGGTTGACCCCCCTTTTATATGCCGAATATAAAATATATTCGTGGATGAGCGAATCAAATGCACGGTGCACATCGTGGCTACCAAGAGCTAGAGATTCACTAGCTGCATCAGCATCCAAAAGTATAGCACATAGAGCTGACAGGGCATGACCACACCCTAGTCCCTTCTGAAAGCCAAATTGCTCCGAAGGAACGTAACATTTCGACCGAATTTCATTGCATGTTAGCAACTCAAATAACTTACAAAAAACATTCGACACAGTAATGGGTCTATACGAACTGCAAAGGTGGGGAGGTTTACTTCGCTTTAACACAGGGATCAGTTCACCTTCGCAAAAAGATTTTGGCACTATTCCAGAGGAGAATATCATTTGGTACAGTAAGCTCAGGTGGTCAACCAGAAGATCACTACTAAAATCAAGAGCAGCCCCGCAGATACCATTAGTGCCCTTACTGAATTTCTTTTTCAACTTCATTATAGCAGAGATAATAATACTTCGTGTCACAACAAAATCACTATTTGTATGGCATTGTAAATTACAGTTAAGCTTTTCAGCATGTTATGCACTAAGATTAGAGGGGGGAGGTGCAAACTCTCGGCGGTAATGGTCTTCCCAGAGATCTTCACCAGGAACAGAATCCGGCGTAGCATAACGTTTGGGTCGCAGGACATGTTTCCACAGGGCACTAGGATTTTGGTTCATGTTTTGAGAAAAATTTGTTATGCCATCACTCCTGTGCTTGTTTAGAGCTTTGGCAAATGCACGGTTTGCGTATTTCCGGACACAGTTAACCAAGCATGTTCATGGTCTGTCAAAATCAAGCCAGACTGGGAGCTATTACTTAGATTTATGACACGCAGACTTCAGTATAGAATTCCAGTACCAACCTTGAGTTCGCATTACACGCCTGATTTTCACTGTCGGCACAGCAGCTTTTATGCCACATTTAGTGGCATGGCAAATAAGAGCACAATAAATGTCCATAAGCACACGAGCATCGTCACGAGAAATAACTGCAGATTTTTGTAAAAGAATGAAAGGGATCTTAATCTTGCGAAGGATTGTATCACAGACCGATTGGAAAGATGATGTGTCTGTCTTTTCCCACTCTTCTTTGACAAACCAGACTGTAATCTTGGCTGTTGGGGCAGCAGAAGAAATTTTTACGTTGACAGTTATCGGAAAATGGTCAGAAGTGTATGTTGAAGACAGGACTGTCACTTGGTCTTGGGACAGATTTCCTGATGCTAAAACGTGATCGATGTTGGTAGTGGCCCCAGTATGATGAAGATAAGTTGCCTACCTATTTTTCATTAGAACTTCTAGGTCACTGGCAAGCTGCAGGATAAGATTTGATCGAATTGAGGTCAAGTCACATAAGTCACAATTAAAATCACCAATCATGAGCTTTTCGGGCATAGCGTTGCGGGTAACACATTTTGCAAGACGTTTGGCGGTGAGAGCAAAGCATTTTTCAGAATTTTTGGACTTTTAATCTGTCGGAAGGTAAGTTTTAATAACGGTCAGATTCGCAATTTGAATAGCAATATGATTGGCTGTGGTCTTCACGAGGACGCTTGGTAGTGCTTTGTGAACTAGGGTAGCAATGCCGCCAGAGGGTTTGTCGTGGCTTAGAAGACGTTTGGCTGGCTAAAAAAATAACACGTGAGAATCAGGGAATTCAAGGAGCTCCTTATTGAACTCAATTAAGAAATGTTCTTGTAAACATAACACGTCGTAATTCCTCAATAATTCTTCAATTACAGGGTACTTATTAAAAGCATCGCCATGCATATTCCAGTAAATGACGCTAATTTCCATGGTTAGGCTTCTCTGTAATCACTTTTTGGTTTTCAGGGCATCTTACGTGATAGCAGGTGTGAGACGACGAATAACAAGCTACACAACGCATCGGCTTTGTACAGGGGCTGTCCTTTGATGAAACGTGTTCAGGACTCACGCATCGGCCACAGACAGCTTCATTTGTACACGAAGCGGCTTTATGCCCATTTTTAAGGCACTTGTAACACTTGAGAGGCAATAAAAATGAAGTTTTTCACATTTAATCGTTCTATTTCAACCATTGGCGGGCTTTTGACGGCAAGTTTGAGGTCAGCTGCGGTTCGGAAATAGAGTTTAAATGCCTGTGCAGTACCACAACGTTTGACCTTAATTACGCCCATGAAGAGGACCTTTAATTCCTCCTCTGTAACATCCCGAGGTACTTGCGTAACGATACCGATGTATGATGGGGCCTTTGCACGGGCTTCTATGTTTGGACCTGACTTTGCTATTTTTTCGGCGATGCGCGTGGCGGCCTTTTTGTTCTTAACAAGTAGCTTAGTTTCAGTTTTAAAACATTTCAGCTCAAAAACTTCATCACAGTCATTTTCGCACAATTGGGTAATAAATTCCTTGCGGTATTCGGGAGTTTTTAATTCACGTGGAAAGTTTTTATTACTAATGCAGCGTAGGATAACTGTTGGGGAGGGGGGACGGAGGTTTTTGAAGTCTGGGTAAGTAGTTGACTGAATTTTTGCTGGCTTTGTAATTCTATAAATCCGTCTACCTTTCTACACATCTCATTGACACGGGTAATTACGACTGCACTGATTTCGTCTGCAGTTGTAGGAACTTCTTGTGGGTCTACTATAACAAACTTTGGAAGCTTACATTTCTGATCTTTCACCACCGATACCATTGTACGACATAGTTCTTTAACGTTATCTTCATCTTTGACTTTCATAGACAACCGCTCGTTAGCGCATGTGATTTCATGCAGCAAAACTCGGACTTCATTTATCCTTTCCTTGTCATAGAACTTAACTGCGGAGTCAATTACTTGCGATAGCTTATTGCCATTATTCAGCGAACGGAAAAGAAAGTTCAACAGCGGCGAATAAACAAATTTTTCGCTCATAGTATATCTGTAGTTCATAAGGCAAAGCGCTATCAAATATCATTTAACAGATAGCAGGTAAACAAAAGCCGGAGACGGTCCAATTTCTTTGTGAAATAAATGTTCTTTTACTTCACTGAGATTAGATTGCGAAACTTACTAATTTGATGATGTTCGTAAAATGGTCCAATTTCGTCATGAAATAACTGTTCTTTTACTTCACTGAAATTAGATTGCGAAACTTACTAATTTGATTATGTTCGAAAAATATCCCTTTTTAGACAGGTGTGATCGCTTTGAACTCTGAATCAATATTGATTCAGAGTCCTATTATGACATAGTCCTTTGTCCTATTATGACAACACATCTAGGGTGATCAGGAGGTACCCAAGGCCACATCCAGGGGAGGTTATGGGTTTTAACTCTCTCCCCCCCAAGATGTTTGTCAAAATAATTAAACGTAATAAAAATGAATATTAACAAATCTTTGATGTGATTTTAAAGTTTTTTTGTAACCCCATCCCCCCAAAAACAATCCAGGATACGTTCTTGGTGGTACCCTACCTTTTGGGCGTCCTTCCCAGTAGCGTTAATTGCGGGGAGGGCATGTGTATCAGGGGTGGATTCAGCCTTTGGTTCTAGGGGGGGGGGGTGAGGAGTCTTACCAAAAAGAGTGGGGGTAGTGTCCTTTTTGTCGGCCAAAAAAGGTTGATTTTGTTCACGTTTTATGTGTCCCTGTCGGTCTCTTATTTAATAAAAATGGGGTTTTCATACATCACAAAAATGCTTACAAAAACTATACTTGATCAACTGACAACTGTTTACAAGAAAAATTCAAACTTCCTGACTCCATTGTTCGCAAACCTGTCGATTACCCTGTCAATTCTGGTATCGATGTCACGGTGCACATTAAGGAGGGCCGAACCAATGAGTTTAGTTTACTCCATCTGTGCTCTGATCCAGGTTTTCAGTTTGCGTAAAGTTGAGAAGCTACGCTCGGCAGATGTCAGGCTCACTTGAAGAGATATGAAAATAGCAAGAAGTGGGCTGGGATAAGGATATAGGTCTCTGTCACATTCCTTGGCAGTTTCTTCGACTGCAGGGTTCGGACAGGTCGGTTCGTTCCAAATTATAGGCTCTGTCCTATTTTTATAGGATTTCCCGGGCCCAAATATAGGCCAAATATAGGATTCGGAAGTCCTCGGGATCAGATCTGTGGTAGATGGCGTGGGATGCCTGGTCACATAAATTCGTCATTTCCCGAGTTTTTGCATTTATTTATTTTTTTTTTATTTCAAATACAAACTATACAAATAGTAAAAAACAGCAAAAAATCAGATACACATACTGTGCCAACGATTGATTGATACAGGTAAAATATTTGGAACTACTCTTGCTGCTTCTTGGGCATCAATTTCGATATGAGGTCAGTTTTTCTCTTTGCAGGAGACTGTTCCATCCTCGCAGATTCCACAATCTGCTCTCTTTCACTTGTTCTGGACTTCACAGCTTCTTCGAGCAAAGAAACAGCTAGGGCAATGTCTATGGAACTCTTGGACTCGGCAGCCTTCTTCATTCTGTCGGTCACTTCCTGAAGTAGAGCATCTGCTACTGTTCTCTTTTCTTGCTCTGATGCTCTAAGTTTTTTCCTTTTGCTTCCAAAGTCTTCTATTTCTTTCTTTTTGTCGTCGACCTCCTGCAACTTCGCTTGCTGTCCTCTTCAAAAGCCACTTTCTCCTTCTCGGATAGCTCTTCTTTTTTCTTTTCATCCAGATATTGTTGATACCGAGACCATGCGGAAAGTGCAAGATTCAACAGCTCTTTGGTAATAACAAACGGTTCTGGTTTTCCTCCATAAAGCATCAACGTGTCATATACCATGAGTCTCGCATCCAGAACGTGTTCAGACATCAAAGCCTGGTCTTCACCGAGAATCCTACCAGAACGCAAGAACCCACGCTCAACATCTACGCTGCCATGCGACAACGTCAGCACCGCTTTGATAAGCTTGGTAAGTTCCAGGTACTTGCTGTCCCCGCGCTCATTCATCAGTCCAAAATAATGGCACCAAAAATGATCGATCCAAGTAATGTCCTCATGGGGTCCAGTTTCCGTTTGCAAAAGCAGCCAATTAGCCTGGACGACGTCTGAGCTTTCTCCAATCGCAATCTCGCGTGCCACAGCCGTTATGCCTGCAATGCTTCTTGAATCCTTCATGTTGATCGGACTCAAACAGCGTAAAACCTCTAGAAAACCACCCTTTTCCAGGGGACATTTGTTTAAAATATGGCGAATACCCGCAATAAAATGTTTTCACACATTGACATAGAAAATGTCCTTGTCTTTCGGTGTTGCTTTCTCACCGAAAGCTTGTTCAACATTTTCTGAAACTATGGGCTTTTCTGCAAATTTTTCAGCAAGGTTCATTTCTGGTGAGAAATTTTCAGTCTTGGTCACGAAATCTGGAGTAAAGACCCGTCCACAAAGGGTTAAAACTAGTCTTTTGATCTATGAGTGCAGAACATGAATGAGAGGCTCTTCGTTCTGGAATAGTTAGGTGAAACTCATGATTAGTTCTGCTGAGGCTAGAACAAACTCGAGTTGGGCCTTCATCGTTGCACTTTTGTTATAAGCCACAATCGTCAGAAATCTGGGAGTGGACAAAAGATTCTTTCGTTTTTTTCTCTCGGCACAAAGTTCAGGAAGTACTCTAAGATTGCCGGCAACTGCTGCATGATTCTAGCGAGGGCACGTCCAATCGTCAGCCAGCGGCTTGGGATATGCTTCATGAAAGCATTCTCTGGCACTCCCTTTTTCTTTTGGTACTTTCGATAGTCTTCACAACGTGCAGGCCAGCCGTCAAAAAATGTATGCACAAGAATAACAAAGTCGGTACTTTCTTCTCTGAACACCTGAAGACCTTTCAAGAAAGCGTTATGAATTATGTGGATGTTGCAAGTACCAATGTTCAACATTCCCTTTCCCGTCACTTTCTTTTTTTCAGCATTGAACTTGTTCCAAACGCTTTTGTTGACGTTTGGTCCATCACTTCCAAGCGTGATTAGTTTTTCAAGTGGCAGCTGATTCTGCTCAATGGCTGACATAATCTTCCTATACAGGTCATCACTTGTCGCGTGGCCCACAAAACTTGTGCATAAATGTCTGCTCTGGATTTCGTTTCCGTATGAGGACCAATACCGAACACGTATCTGTAACTCTTTTATACCAGCGTTGTTGGTTGTCTCGTCATATTCTAGTACAAAATATGACTGAATGTCCTTCAAGCATTTGCTTATAGTAAGGACGCAGCGCATCGGTGATCAGATACGTGAGTTTCTTCGCACATAGGGACATTCCGTCGGGGATCTTACCGGGGAACATTGCAAGGAAGGTTGTGGCAATAAGGTCTTAAGAATTAGCAGACATGGAACTCTGTACCGTCTGAAGTGCCCATATTAACTCAGCTTTATAAGCGGCATCCTAGGGATCACTGATCAGTCCCTGGAGTTGTGTTTTATTTGTGCGTTTATATTGAATAAAGTCAAAGTTCAAAGTTCAAAGTTGGCATCACGCTCACAAAACATGTTTGTACCAACTAATGGTTTATCCTTGGTTGTTTCATCAACTCGAGATTGTCAGGTGAAGCTGTAGTGGATGTAGTTGAGCAGTAACTGCGGCTTTGTGTTATGCAGATCACACATGTTGGTTTAGCTGAGCAACCCCAGTTGTGCAACCAAGATTTTTCGAGCAGAGTTTGCAAAAGAACGAGTACTGGTCGTTCCCAGTCTTACACCATTCGCCAACCTTTCTACCGCTGCAATCCGTCTTAGCAAGCCATGAACTATTGAACTTGGTAGGCCCCATACTTAATTACCAAGCATCAGATGCAAAATAGCATCCTGCGATTAAAAGGCCATAAAAAGAAAAAATGTGGATATGTCCGAAACTGGGCCGTATTTGCATCAGCCTTTTATAGCGTTCAGCCAGGTAACGCATAAGTCGCAAGAACTCACAGTCTCATTAAGCAGAGACTGCTAGCCTATATACTGATCTTTGCTCATTTTGGACAGGCCCAACATGACAAAAAACAAAACATAGGCTACTAAGTCAACACAGCAGCATAGCCCAGGCAGAAGCAACTTACTACTCCCAACACAAAGCATTAGTTAAGTTCAAAGAGCTCAACAATTGTAATTAATTATTGATCTACACCGAAAGACAGCACAGTCTACAAGCAGAGTAAACAGCAAAGAAAAGCACATCTTGGCTTACTTAACGAGCAGTGAAAATTGCAAATCACGAGCAATGTTCTTGGTGCTCTTCAGCCGTAAATATAGGAATAATAGGATTTTAGCCAAAATATAGGCATTTTATAGGAGTGCATTAAAATATAGGAATTTATTGGAATTTATAGGCGAGTCTGAACCCTGCCACTGAACAAGGAAAAATACCTCCTCCTCTTTTAACCCGAAGCCATCTACTTCTCCACACATGCGCTTCTGCCAAAACAAGCGTTGCGCTGGTAGACAGCACTGATAAGCCAAGAAGTTGATAGTATATGCTAGAGATCCCTTTGATGGAAAATTGCAGCAAATCATCAGTACAATTTACAATATTTGATGGCAGCAGTACGGTTAACCGGAAAGAGTTCAGCGTGTCTCTTGAGAATCGGCTCTTTAAGTCACTTATGACTGAGTCGAGCATAGGTAGAAAAACAGCACGTCGATAATATTCTTCAGGCATAGTATGAGGAGGATTATTTCGATGAACCTGTCTTTGTGTAATCCTTGGAACTTCAACAGACATTTGGATTTCATCTGACAATTCTGTTGCTTGCTCGAATACTAATGCAAACTCTTCGTCACATGTTTCCTGTCGCTTTTCTAGAGCATCTAGAAGATCGGAAACGTGGCCATGGGCAGCACTCAACTCCAAAGTCTTCTTCTGGAATAGCCGACTAAGAGGCAAGGTCACAGCGAAAATGCTGAGTAGACACTGAAGGGAACCACGAATTCCTGTAACGCTGTCACAAGCGTCTTTGCCTTCGGAGTGGTTGCTGATTCACTCCAGTGACTGATGTGTTCCAAAGCCTGGATTCCAAAGACTTTTGTAAGTTCAGACACAAACTGCATAAGTGACTCGTGCCGCTCGATCCACATTGTCTCACATATTCCCGTGAGCTTAGCTTTCAGAACCTTATTCAAGACGTAATTTCTCTTCGCATATGCATTAAAAAATACAACAACTTCTTTTATAATGCCTATGGCATTTCTGATGCTCGAAACAGCTGAGCTTCTTGAAGGAAAGGTTCAGGGCGTGGTTAAAGCAGGGACAACGAGAAGCATTTTTAGCTTTTTTCTGAATTTCCACTACAGCACCACAGTTGATACCATCATTGCACACCCATCCATCCCGATTCCGCCACAGTCAAGTAAATTCAAACCCATTTCTTCCAAGAGGTTTAGAACTAGCTAGCCAATCACTTTTCCGTTGACAGTCGGCTGTTTGTCTGCAGAAGGACTTTTAAAGTTGGCATGATGGACGTCAACAAAACTTATGATTTCCTCGCGTCTATGGTTATTGAAGGCATAGCAAAGAGCTAAACTAAGTAGCGATGAATGTGACACATCTATTGTCTCATAGAAAATGATGATGTAATACCTTGCTGACTTTACTCTCTCTAGAATTAAACCTATGACTTCTTTCGCACAAAACTCAATCAACTGGTTTTGAGTTGTTTTGCTGGAAAAGGTAGCATTTTTTCCATATGTTTTCAGTTGTTCCTTTAATTTACTGTGGCCACTTTCAACATAATAACGTAGTAGTACTCGGAAGTTTCCTTCGTTGGAAAGTGGCATGTCATCCAAGTTTAAGCTGCCATCATCCCGTTGGCCCCTCAGTGGAATATTCTGCCTTCCTAGAAATATGATTGATTCCAGAATCGGCTTAAGTTTCTCTCTGTTTTCTGTTACTTGCTTCATTCACTGTTCGTTAACACGGTTATTTACAGATTCGTGCGGAGAATGGTAGGCTCTTAGAAACGACTTTCCAGCTTCTACTGCGTCACGATGGTATTGGGAAGTATCAAATACGGTCAGGTTTCCATCTTTTCCCAGTAACTTGGCAAATTTTGTGACAGGCTTTGTGAGCAGCTTTTGTAAGGCAACCTGTTTGTTTGAACCCCCGCTAGCCCCAGTTACAAAAAGAGGGCATTATTTGCAATAAGGCTTTTCTGTGCAGCAGAATATACAAGCCAGTAGAAACTCTGCCAATGAGAATCGTTCAAGTACATTTTTTCATCTTTCCCCCGCGTTAAATGAACAGAATGCTGCATTTGGTATCCTATAGGCAGTTTCCATGGCCTCTCCAGAAGCCCACACTTTATTCGGTCGTCAATGGCATGTATTGCACCGATGTGGATCCCAATATCGTTTTCCGGAAACAGGGTAGGGGGCAGGGGTGTTGTTAGATGATCACTCTGAATGCTTACAGAGTTGACAGAAGAATACAAAGTGTCCAGAATTTGTCCATTTTCGCCATTTCCAATAGAACTAATTGAAGAATTACTTGCAGTTACAGTTACACTATCCGTTCTGCGAAACTTTGAAATGACAAAGCTGTCAAGCGTCTTTAGTCCACGTTTTCCCGACATTAATATCGCTTAAACGACGAAAGTCCTCATGGCAGACGCACATTCAAATTTCACTTTACACTGCAAAGAAATGTTTGTTTTAACATCTCGGAACATTCAGGTCCGGTTGCGTTGCGTCTCGAAAAGGGAGGTGACTGGCGAGAACTAGCTAAAATTCACTGGATAAATTGTTGCTATGATATGAGGTGTGAAATACTCGAGGAGGAAACGGCAGTGGAGGAAAAGCTGTGAACTGCTACAACTGCTACAAAAACGACTAGATAATAAAAAAAATTGATTATTATCCTTTTTACTACCATTTCGAGGAAGATTACAATTATTATCCTTTTTTTTGGTCAAGTATCTTAGTTGATTTATTTGTTGTATTGATTTGCCTGTTATCAATATTTTTGACATTTTTCTTGACTGAATTTCAAAACCAGATCCACCTGCCCCCCCCTTGGAAGGGGGCCAGTCAAAATAAAAACTTAGATTTATTATCTTTTTTGTGGACATTATGACAAATGGAGAAGTTGCCCATGGAGACATTTTGAATTCCTGCCGTATCGACAGATAATCAACCAAACTGCAAAATTGCTCGTCGTGTGGATAAAGACGTTGCTCAGTGCTTTTTAGAAACATATTTTTCTGGTGCCAAACATTTCATACAAACACAGATTCAACCACCAATCCTTTTCACATAAAATTAAGCAGCCAAATGAAGAAATTGCCAGTAGCCCATTTTGCAGGTATTGTGAGAACACAGAAGAAACCCCTGAGCACAAACTATTGAATCGTAAAATACTGGAAAGAAAAGAAGTGAATCTCATCAATTTGAAAATTAAACTAGGACTGAATTAAAACCCACTGACAGATGTAAAAACTTTAACCCAATCTTCAAAAAAAGATTTCTTCATACATGCTTTTAAACTGTTAATGGATTTAAACCTCCCCCCCCCCATATATAGTAGGTCAATTTATGCTGGCTTAATTGAATTGGACACAACCTACTATGATTATGTCACATATTTTTATTTAATTAGATGATCTGGTACTGTTTTACTTAATGGTAAAACAGTAATGGTAAAACACACCGCTCTAGACTCTATAGCAATTTAGCATGGAGACCCGTAAAGCGGGTACCTGCTAATTAAATTGATCACAAAGCGTGGTTTCTCATTGAATTTACAATAGTTAAACTGTTGTTTTTTGGGGTTTAGGGGGGGGGGAGGTACCTAGGTTAGGTTAGGTTACGTATTTGATATATGATTTGCTTTACCCCCTCCCCCCCACCCTCCTAATGCGCAAATATACAGCCCAAATTTTTTTCATAAACCATTATAACCGTGTATCTGTCTCTCCCGTTTGACTAGTTTCCTTGATAGAGTCTATAGTGGTGTGCACCATTAAGTAAAACAGTACCGCTGATCTACAGGTTTAAATATTCATCCATATTTTGAATATTTTATAAGCAGTGTTTACAATAACGCCGTTTACTATAATGGTAACGCAATTTTTGCCAGTAGAGAATTTCAATCGTAAGGCAACATCTCATTCAGCCACGAGTGAATTGTCCCAAGAAGAAGCCTACGAATTTATCACGAGAAAAGAAGAAAAATTCAAATATTGGGATAGCATATATTGTCAACCCAACCCAGAAAGAAGAGGGGCAAATGATCTGATTTTCAGGACGCACGCCTCGATTGTCTACAGTTGATAGAACGTAATGTAAACATAAATTATTACGTGTATGATTCGGTCCACCCCCTAGTCAATACCTCCCTCTTTATGCTAATTCTATTAATTCTATTTAACTATTAGCTTTAATTTAACTATTAATTCTATTTAACTATTAACTAAGAGCTATTAATTCTATTTAATGGCCTTTGTGATTAAGGGGTCATTCTTAAAGAATTGGAACAAAATTTGAACTTTGGCGTAAAGAGCAAGATATTGACTAGGGGGCGAACCTCCTAATATATGTAGTAAAAATATACGAATATTAAATTTAGTTACGTAAGTAAATCAGAATCAGAATCATTTTAATGACAACAGCTGTCATAGACACATTAAAAAAATGCACTAAAAGGCGCTGTTTTGTACAAGAAAACTTTTTTACATGAAAACACTTCTCTACATTTTATTAAAAGCACTTGTAAAAAAAGGAACAAAGGAGTTACTAAGTCTGTTTGTGCGGCACGAGACGGGCATAAGTGTGCTATTGCTCCTGGTATTTGCGCGGACAGGCTTTTTAGGTGGTAATATTGTCCTATGTACTGGACTAGACAATAAAAACTGGCCAAAACGAATCATCAGCTGAAAACGGCGATCGCGAAGGCTTGGTATTTCAAGTGACTTCAGAGCGGAGCTGTAATCTACATATTTGTCGCAAAGAATGATTTTTACAGCTCGTTTCTGGATCCCCTCCAAATCATCACTTAAGTAATCTATGTGATGAACTTGTGGGCCCCAGACGGGACACGCATATTCAAGGATGGGTCGAATAAAAGTGGGGTACGCGATTTTCAGCTTATACTCTGCAAAGCCTAGGCGCTGCATCACCACCAGTGTCCGCATAGCATTATGTCCCTTCTTAACCAACTCTTGTACATGAATAGAGAACGAACAGTCCACACTAAAGGTGACGCCCAAGATGGTCGCACACGAAGCAGAAGGGAACAAAGTCGCGGGGTAGGTAAAATCGTGTTTAAGTGGGTTCAACCTCAAAACCTTTGATTTATTCTCCTTAATTTGAAGACTGTTCGCAGTACACTGTGATTTAAACTGATCGAAAAAATTTAGGTCGAACTGGGCTACAGCTTGCGAATCATTTACGTGGTATTTAAGAAGCACAGACAAATCATCGACGAATTTAAAACGATCGTCAAAGTCAGAAAGCACATAGTTGATAACATCCAGGAAAAGAAGAGCTGCTGACTTGGTACCTTGTGGGGCGCCACATGTAATTTCCACCCATTCCGATTCAATATCACCGGGAAAAAAGGCGTACACTTTTTGATACCTGTGACGTAAGAAATCAACTACTAATTGGAGGATGTGCTTACGGGCACCCATTGACTTGAGATTCTGGGCGGCAAGAGGGTGCTTAATCAAATCAAATGCCTTTCGGTAGTCTACCAGAAGTAAATCGACAAACGAGCTTCCAAACTCCAACCATTCAACTACTAGGTGATAAAGCCGTACTAAATAAACAGACGTGCTGCATCCCTTCAAGCAACCATACTGGAAAGGGTCAAGTGACGGTGAAATGTCCGTGAGAAGTTTCACGATATATGAAAGATTCTGCAACTTTAGCAAAGTTCGGTGTGATCGAAATAGGTCTTAACTGATCACATGTCTTAGGTCCTTTAACTTTGGGTATTACGCGAACATAGGCTCGCTTCCAAGCATCGGGAAAGGTTTGTTCACTGAAGCACTGGTTGATGATCGATGCCAATGGTCTGGCTAAAAACAAGGCATATTCGCGAATAAGTTTGACCGGTAACTCACCAGGGTAGGAAGATCAATTTGGTTTTAGTTTTTTAAGTTCTTTATAAACAGCAAATTTGGTAAACTTTTTTATTTCGTCAGTTTCACAATCGACTAAGAGATCAACCAGTTCGGCCTCTGTAATTGAGGGGTAGGTGGTACAAATGCCAGCAAAGAACTCGTTTACGTCTGAAGCGCTCATTTGAGATCCTTCAGGCTTGGGTATTTTTAGCTCACTGTTAACTGACTTGCCAGTCATTTGTTTCACTGTGGAATGCCACTTCCGACTGCTACTTTGGAGAAGGGGTACTGCCTTTTCCCGAACATAATTTCTTCGCTTGAAACGATTGACGGCCACGATTTGATTTCTAAGTTTCGCCGCCGCGGCTATTTGTCCGGAACTGTGCAGCTTGCACCTCATCTTGATCATTTGTTTGAGATCGCTTGTGATCCATGGCTTATCGGATTCACTTACCACTACAACTTTAGAGGGAAAAAACTTGTGAAACATCTCTAACAGAAGAGAGTTAAACCGCTGAACTTTGCTATTCAGGTTTACTATAGAACACAGGTCGTCGAAGCAGTAAGTCCCGATCAACCGACCAAAATCGTAGATTGATTGAGAGTTAAGCGGACGAATAGTCACTTTGGTTCTCTTTGGCTTCGGTTGGTTATTTTTGGCTTGCCAGAGAATTACATAATGATCTGAACTCTGGAGAGGACCTAACGACCGAGGGGAGTAATAATTGTCACTCATGTTTATAAAAATTAGGTCTAGAGTACTGCCACTCTGGTGCGTAGCAATGGTAACTACCTGCTTCAGATCAAGGACACTAGATACCCATTGTCTGTTCGTCTGGTTAAAATCGCCAGCTATTATTAAGCCAGGATAGGCATGGGCTCGACGAAGTTTATCGATGTAGGTCTGTAAGTAGCTGATAAGCTCTTTCCTATTTTTTGCACTCTCTGGGTAATGCACAGATGCAATTATCAAACATGAGAACTTTTTTGATAGTTTGGATGGCTTGCACTCTACCCAGACAACTTCGTGACACGAATCGGTTGGTATATTTAACAGCTTAGATGAAATGTCATTACGAATATAGATACCAACGCCACCACCTTTTCTACTCAAGCCTCTATCACGGCGAGTGTTGAAATAGCTAGTGTAGCCTTTTATTCTACCCATTTCATCAGTGATATCCCAGCATTCGGTAACTGCGGCAATAGGAACACTCACTTCTCTCAGCAGTATCTCCATCTCGTTAACTTTATTTGTTAAGGATCGGGCATTACACAGAATGAAATTCGGAAGCTTCGCCTGAGCTGATAACTGTTCAGGACGTAATAGCGGGGGAAGTTCATCAGAGGAACACGGTAAGATCGGCTGCAGCTGTGATGGAGAAAGAGTGGGAGGAATTTCGTACCTTTGCAAACATCTTATTTTCACAAGAGTCCTTGGTTCACATACAGCCATACTCCGGTCAGAAAGACGTTCCTCAGAAACATGAACGGGTATGGCCGTCTGTCTGTTTCGCCGCCCGCCTCTCTTTCCACGCCGTCTACGCTTTTTTTAAGCACCACAAGCAGGGAGTCCTCTGGTGGCCGTTTGAGTAATCCAAAAAGCCACAGACTGACAAATGTAAATGGCGTTGTAGTCAGTTGAAATGAATTAAGTCTTCTTAAACATTCTTTTTGATAGGTAAAAGTCATTATGATTGCACTTAGTAAAGCTAGGGAGGCCAATTCTTTGAAAGTTACATTCGTAAGTTACATATTTATTACTAATAAAAACGTTCATAAACAAAATTAAACAACTTTCGAGAAAGCCATTTAACAAAAAAAAAACAACATTAATATACAAATTTGGTTTTAATTATTCATTTACGGTGAGCCAAAATCAAAACCTGCATTAATTCAAAAACGTTCAGAAATTAAATAAAAAAAAACGCTTGGAAATAATGCTGGGAAATCCGGCGACCCCTTCATAGCAATGTCCCTTCCCCCATGAAAACTTCCTCAACGGAAAGATCCTCCCATGTATCCTCCCATCTTTACGCTAAAGTTTGACTCTGTCTCACAACTTTATTTTTTAGAACAGTAAAAAACTTTAGCGTAAAGAGCGAGGCATTGAGGAGAAGACAGCCCCATTCATATACGGATTTGTGTTTTGACAATTGTTTTCAAGTGTTTTTGTAATAGTAGCAAAGTGTCTCCATAATCAACTTAAAAAAGAAAATGTAATTTTCGTTTTTTTTGTTCGATAAGATTTTTATTGACAAACTATTATTATACATGTAAATAAGTTCCACCATCAGAGAGGATATATTTATTACGACTGGGGATAGACATCCGAATGAAATCAAATAACATCTCTAGAAAAAAAGAAAAAAATAGCAAACAGAGAACACGTAAATTTTAACACACACACGATAATAAGCCCAGAAAAATCAAAAGAAAATGCCCCAACCCAGGATAAAATATAGAAATAATTCCAAAAATACTGCTGTTTTAACTTTGTTTCCGATGCATGTTCTGTTTTCTTATTAAATAAAAAAAAACAAGTTTTTTAAACTGAAAGTAAGGAGCGACATTAAAACTTAAAACGAACAGAAATTATTCCGTATATGAAAGAGGCTGTCCCCTCCTCAACGCCTTGCTCTTTACGCTAAAGTTTTTAATTGTTTTAACAAATAGAGTTGCGAGAAAGATTCAAACTTTAGCGTAAAGAGCAAGACGTTGAGGAGGGGACAGCCCCTTCCATATACGGAATAATTTCTGTTCGTTTTAAGTTTTAATGTCGCTCTTCACTTTCAGTTAAAAAAAACTTGTTTTTTTTTAATTTAATTTTATCCTAAAAACCCAATAGCCCAAAACTGAAGCATAAAAAAAAACAAATTTAATAATGATCAAATTTTATTGAGCTACCACAGTACAGGGGTGTAGAGACACTCTTTCAACTTCAGAATATGTAAAATCAACCTGCTAGATAGCAACGATTAGTGGGTGAAATTATTTCAACCAATTAGTGAAAGATTAAACACGTTTCACCTATGGTAGTGGATCAATCTCTGGCTGGAAATACAGGGTCTACGAACAGGATTCGATGGCGAAAGGCCTAATAACTGTCCCTGTAAAAAAGACCCTGGACTTTAAACCATCGACAATTGTCAGCGTCCTACACGCTATCAATGGTTCTAGAGGGAATTTATCCTTTAATTCTGGAAGTTTTTTTATCCTTTATAAGCTTACTAATCCACATTCACAAACAAATAAATAAATTAAACAACACTTTCACCCTGGAGAAAAGCTATGAAGGTTTGCGATCGAAAATTTATTTTTCTTTAAATCCAAAATTTTATCTACGCATCAAAGTATCTTTTTGAGAATGTAGAAAACGCTAGTGAGAAGGATTTGGAGTCTTCTGTTTAGCTTCTAAGGCTTTGGAAATCAGATGGGGGATAGGAGGGTCTAATTCTCAGGTTAGGTTAGGTTAGGTTCAGTTTCCAGTCGAATGCGCCCTTTTGAAGTTTCTACGAAAACCCTTTCAAATAAAACCTTATATGCCCCCAGGGCATATACAACCCTTGCCCCGAAGGCTGGGGTGGGGTTATTTTTCATCCTCAAAGACCTAATTTCCAGAACTTTCAACTACGTTGAACAAAATTGCTATCTCGAAATTTTGATTGGAAGTTTTTAGGCAGATAGTGGGTGTGAGAGGGGGGTTAGTTACCCTCCGATCACTTCCGACTATTAAAAAGGGCACTAGCCCTTTCAATTTCCAATCGAAAAACCCCTTTTTGAAGTTTCTTTGACAATACTTTTTATAAAAACCTTATATGCCCCCAGGGCATAACTTACAACCCTTTCCCTAAGGGCTTTGGGGGGGGGGTTGTCATCCTCAAACACCTCATTTCCAGGAGTTTCAACTAGGGGGTTAGGGGGTTAGCTTCAACTAGGGGGGCTCTGAGGGGGTTATCATCCTCAAAGACCTAGTTTCTAGAACTTTCAACTACGTATAACATAATGGCTATCTAAAAATTTTGATTGGATGTGTTTGGGGAAAAGGTCGACGTGAGAGGGCAGTTAGTTGCCCTCGAATCACCTTCTACTACTAAAAAGGGCACTAACCCTTTGAATTTGCAATCAAATGAGTCCTTTTTCAAGTTTCTACTACAAAGTTTCCAATAAAAACCTTATATACCCCCAGGGCATAACTTACAACCCTTACCCTGAGGGCTGTGGGGGGAATGTCATCCTCAAATATATAATTTCCGGACCTTTCAACTACTTTGAACAAAATGGCTATCTCAAAATTTTGATTGGATATGTTTAGATAAATGGCGGGCGTGGAAGGAGTGTTAGTTGCCTTCCAATCACATTCGACTATTAAAAATGGCACTAGCCATTTCAACTTCCAATCAAATGAGCCCTTTTTGACGTTTTTACGACAATTCTTTCTATAAAAACCTTATATGCCCCTAGGGCATAACTTCCAACCCTTGCCCTGAGGCCTGTGGGGGGGGGGGGGGTTGTCATCCTCAAACACCTAATTTCCAGGAGTTTCAACTACTTTTAACATAATGGCTATCTCAAAATTTTGATTGGATGTGTTTGGGGAAAAGGTGGGCGTGAGAGGGGGGTTAGTTGCCCTAAAGGGCACTAGGCCTTTGAATTTCCAATCGAATGAGCCCTTTTTGAAGTTTCTACGACATAGCTTTCTATAATAACCTTATATGCCCCCAGGGCATAACTTACAACCCTTGTCACGAGTGCTGTGGGGGAGTGTCCTCCTCAAAAACATAATTTCTATCTGAAAATCAACTACGCTGAACAAAATGGCTATCTTAAAATTTTGATTGGATGTGTTTGGGGAAATGGTGGGCGTGGAAGGGTTGTTAGTTGCCTTCAATCATTTTCAACTATTAAAAATGGCAATATCCATTTAAATTTCCAATCGAATGAGCCCTATTTCAAGTTTCTACGACAACTCCTTCGATAAGAAGTGCCCTGGTCTAAAGGAAAAAAAATAAATAATATATTGTGCCAACATCATTCTTTACTTGGGCAGGGCGATTGCGCTGCCTATGATAAATTGTATAAAAGATTTAAATATACAAATCGCATAGCTCTTTCGTTTTTTCGATAGAAAACACTCGCAAACATGACCCGATAATACATCATTGAGAAAGATGTGGCTAACAGGCCAGTTTCTTATCATATTTGTAACTTGTAAAGGTTCCCTTTCAAGGCGTATTAGCATTAATTTATTACACCATGAAAGTGGAACACCAAACAAAGATTACACATTAGACTGTGCCATGACGCTTAATGATAAGTCTTGAAATTTAGGAGTTGCATTCTTTGAAGGTTTACATTTCAAACAGTCTTGTTTAGACTCCAGAAGATATTTTATGGCACAGCTTCCATACCTCAGTAAGTAATCAAATGGATATGAATGTTTTCCACAAATCTCTTCAACAGAATCGCGATCTCTGTACATAAAAAAATTCACATAGATTTTTCGCAAACGTTTGTAAAGAAATTCACATTTTAGATAATATAATAAGGAACAAATTTTCAAAATAAAAGTGTTCAAACCCATCGCAAATTTTTCAGAATTTGGTTCAGATAGGTTTAACTTCTGCTTTAACTACATGCTCTAATTGTTGTTTTCGCATATCTTCTAACTGCCTGTGTCTTTGCTCTTCATTATCATTTTTGACATGTTTTTGGATTTTGATTACTTCAGACAATTAAGCAATGGCCTTTGCTTTAACTGTCCGCATTAGTGTTGTTGCAATTGATGATCCAGGTTGTCAATTTTCAATCTTCCCCCAAAAGCTAAAATGTTTTGGCAGATGTTGAACTAATAGAAAGAAAATATTTGCATCCTTATGCTATTACTTCAACAATACTGCTGCTACTGCTATTATTACTACTGCTACAACTACTACTGCTGCTAAAGCTAGTACTAGCACTACCATTATTTTCTACTGCTACTTCTACTACTGCTACTACTATTACTACTGGTACTATTGCTAATGCTATTAGGGCTTAGTGTGTTCTGGCAAAAACTTTTGGGAAAATTGAAACTGTTTTGAGCAAAATTGAAATACACTATGCACATTCAGGTTGTACAGAGGACGTATCAGTAATGGTTAGGGAAAGGTTTATGGTATTAATTTAAAACTATGAGCGGGCGTTGAAAGGGGTGTTGAAGAAAACCAAATGTGATATGTGCACACCGTTACTAATGCTACTACGTTTTTTTTTGCTACTACACAATCTAATGGTATTAAGATGAAGCTTTCATCGAATATTTTGGTGGATGTTGAACTAAATGAAAACCAACTACGAGTATGTAAATTGTCAAAAGGGCGACACAATAATATCTCTAGAACAGCTTACATTTTTAAATTAAACTTCATGGAAATTTCCCTACCTCAAGAAAATATGCTCCATGGAAAGATCCTCCCCCGTAACCCCTAGTTTGACCCCAACCCCACACTAGAAAAAATTCCTCCTGAAAACGCCTGTCTGCTTCCCAATAACAAAAAAAATATGTAAACAATGGGCAAAGTTCATAACTTCCAGCCCATTCCCCGGGAACTGTGGGGGATTAAGTCATCCTCAAAGACATATTAATTAAATTTTCGACTATGCTGAACAAAATGGCTATCTCAAAGTTTTGATTGAGTGACTTTGGGAAGAAATAAGCGTGGGAGGGGCCAAGTTGCCCTCCAATTTTTTGGGTCACTTCAAAAGGCACTAGAACTATTAATTTCCGTTCGAATGAGCCCTTTCACGATATTCTAGGACTACTGGACCGATACGATCACCCCTGGGAAAAAAAGTTTAGCTTTGGCATCGACAGAAAAGTTTGGCTTTAGCTAATGTCCCTTAACCTCTTGCACGCCAAAATATTAGGTCCATTTGACATAAAGATCAATTCCTATAAGTCTCGAGTCTGATATACTAAAAATTAAAGAACTTTCGTTTCCACTATAAAATCTATTTGTGAAAATTTGATAAATTGCATTATTTATGGCCCTTTTCCGAGTGCCTGATGGAGGTCATGTCACCCCCAGAGGTATATTTACTGTAACTTTCGACTATTTTGAACAAAATGGTTGTTTCGAGATTTTGACCTGGAATCTTGGTGGGTTTCTGAGGGGTCAAGTAGCAAAGAAAGTTTGGCAGGGTTGTCGATTGTCCTCCCATCACTTCGAAACCTTAAAAGGGCGCTACGATGTGACCAAGAAGAAAAGAAAAAAAAATCGCAAACATATGGTAGTTTGGCATATAGCTCTTTACTTTAGTAGTACTACCTCTGAAACTTTCAAAAAGTCTATTAGTATACAAATCGCCATAAAAGAAAAGTTCCAGGCGGAGCACAGCTTTGTTAGGCTTCCTCACGTTTTCATAGATCCAGCCTCTATCTGACACAAGTTAGCAGGTTCCGAGGGTAGCGATTGTCCAAGAGTCAAGTGTAAGTACAAGTGCCTTCAAAATTTTTTAAAAATAATTTTTTGATATAGTAAAAAAAAGAATTATTTTCTTAATATGTTTCCTTGTCAATGGCCCCAATTCTTGACTAATACCATTGGTTCTTACTACTACTACTGCTAAAAACTCACAGTAACACCACCCTACCTGAGGCAAATAAAGCTACGCACGCTCCTCCTCCATCCCAATATATTCAAAGCCTCCTCTTCAAAACCACAATTAGTTTTCTTTGGAAATTTATTTTCAGTGCTAAATGGGGGTGTTGGGCGTATTTTCGCTTTTGTGCTTGACACCATTTTACTAGTAATTTGAAGTCGGAATCGCCTAATCACAATTATATTCAAAAATAAAAAACGAGAATATACCCACTTTCTTTTTACCAATATCTATTTAAAAATAAATCTGTCTGCGTCAGAGCAAAAGAGTTCCCAGGGAAGAGGAGAGGGTTAAAGATCAATTCTTGGTACCAAGCATCAGCCTGTGTGTTGTATAGCTTATATTCTGCCAGTTATAAAGATCCAGACCCACATTAAAGTTGAGAGAGATAGCCTATTTATTAAACCCAAAAAACAACATCAGTGTTGACAGCCCAGTTAATAGGTAGGCTATACCTTGTTTTGAAAATTTTATGTAAGCCTCTTTACATAAGGAAACATGTTAAGAAAACAGTTCTTACTTAATAATAGGCTATGCAGAATTATCATAGGCCTAGTTAACACATTTTGCATAGGAGAACCTGCATCTTCACTTCTTTCACTGTTGTACAATTTTTTAAAAACAAACTTATGAAAATAAGCATCAATTTGATAAGTATTTGCTTATCAAATTTATTTATAGCCTATATAATCATTTGCTACAAATTAATCATCATCAGTACCATTTAATTGGCCTTAGCCTATTTCTCATATCACATGTTAATAGAAAATAATAAGAAATTAAGAATTTGCTGGAGGAAATGGACATCCACCATATGGCTAATATAGAAGTAAAGTTCATTTGTGATGCAAATGAATGTTATATTTAGATTGGGGATGTAATTTAGGTATATATTTGCACATTAGGGGGGTGGGGGCATATATTCTGTGAATATATAGGTCCTAAGAAATTCATGAATTCCTTAGAAAAACTGGAAAAACAAGGAAAGAAGTGAAGATTAAGGCTCTCCCCCTGCAAAATGTGTTAACTAGGATTATTCTGCATATTATGGAGTAAGAATTGTGTTACCAGGAAGGAATTTTACCTTCCTGGTAAAATTCTACTTTAGTTACTTTTGGCTATCTTGGAAAGGGGTTGGGTTAGGAAAATGAAACTTTCAGGGATGGATGTACATGCTAAGGTTTGTCCCGGGAAGGTACTTTGAAGTACCTCCCTCCACTCATCCCCCCCCCCTCTATATAAGGGTAAATTACTGCACATTACTATTTGTTTTTCCCTCATATTTCATCCTATATTAATATCATAAATATAAATCACTTCTTACATTAAACAACTTCTTCTTTTAACCTTTTTCATTAAAATATATTCCAAAATCCTATTTAAATCCTATACCATTTACTTTTAAACTCATACCGACTCCCTTTATGGTATATGAAACCAGGTTTGTTGTGATGTCACACTTGCCTTATCAGAAACCCTTACCCTTAAGGGTAGGAGGCAAATGATAAACAACTCTGTTGATAAGACCATTTAAACTTTATTAATTAGGGAAGGGATCTGACAAGAGAGACCAGTAAAAATAACCCAATCCTTTTTAGAGGACAAATTATGTCATGGGAAGATGTTTTTGAAATTCCCCTTCCATCCAAACTTAAAATTTTCTAAAATTCTACTTTAGAAGCTTTTAAAATATTTCTAAAGTACTAATAGATACAGTGCTAAAAGCATCAGAATCGACTTGAGAGGACACTTTATATCACGGGAAGATGTTTTTGAAATCACCCTTCCCCCCAAACTCAAAATTTTCCAAAATTCTACTTTATAAGATTTTTAAATGTTTACAAAGCGCTAAGACATAGAGTGCTAAAAACATCAGAATCGACTTCAGAGGACACGTTATATCACGGGAAGAGGTTTTTAAAATCCCCCTTCCCCCCAAACTCAAAATTTTCTAAAATTCTACTTTAGGAGCTTTTAAAATATTTGTAAAGCGCTTAAACATAGAGTGCTAAAAACATCAGAATTGACTTCAGAGGACACGTTATATCATGGGAAGAGGTTTTTAAAATCTTCCTTCCCCCCAAACTCAAAATTTTCCAAAATTCTACTTTAGAAGCTTTTAAAATATTTCTAAAGCACTAATAGATAGAGTGCTAAAAACATCAGAATTGACTTCAGAGGACAAATATTGTTACGGGAAGATGGTTTTGAAATCCCCCCTTCCCCCCAAACTCAAAATTTTCCAAAATTCTACTTTAGAAGCTTTTTAAATATTTCCAAAGCACTAATAGATAGAGCGCTACAAATATCGGAATCAACTTTAGAGGACAAATTATTTTATGGGAAGATGTTTTTGAAATCCCCCTTCCCCCAAACTCAAAATTTTCCAAAATTTTACTTTCGAAGTTTTTTAAATATTTCTAAAGCACTAAGACATAGAGCGCTACAAACATCAGAATTAACTGTAGAGGATAAATTATTTTATGGGAAGATATTTTTGAAATCTCCCTCCCCCCAAAATCAAAATTTTCAAAAATTATACTTTTGGAGCTTTTAAAATATTTCTAAAGAACTAAGACTTAGAGTGCTAAAAACATCAGAATCGACTTCAAAGGACTTGTTATATAATGAGAAGAGGTTTTTAAAATTCCCTGTCCCCCCCAAACTCAAAATTTTCCAAATTTTTACTTTAGAAGCTTTTTTAATTATTTATAAAGTAATAATACATAGATTGATAAAAACAACAGAATCCACTTTAGAGAACAAATTATTTTATGGTAAGATTTTTTTTAAATACCCCGTCCCCCCAAACTCAAAATTTTCCAAAATTCTAGTTTAGAAGCTTTTAAAATATTTCTATATCTCTAATAGATAGTGTTAAAAACATCAGAATCGACTTCAGAGGACACGTTATATCACGGGAAGAGGCTTTTAAAATCCCCCTTCCCCCAAACTCAAAATTTTCCAAAATTTTACTTTCAAAGTTTTTTTTAAATATTTCTAAAGCGCTAACTCATAGATAGCTACGCAACTCTTCCCGAATTTTCGAGAATGATGGTTTTTTATGTTTTTAGTCATTGTAGTCCCCCGTCCGCTCCAAATCAAAATTTTATAGACCTTTACTTTTGGAGCTTTTTAAATATTTAGAAGTAGACCAAACATAGAGTTCTAAAACATCAGAATCAACTTAAGAGGACACGTTATATCACGGGAAGAGGTTTTTAAAATCCCCCTTCCACCCAAACTCAAAATTTTCTAAAATTCTACTTTAGAAGCTTTTAAAATATTTCTAAAGCACTAAAAGATAGAGTGCTAAAAACATCGGAATCGACTTTAGAGGGCAATTTGTGTCATGGGAAGATGTTTTTGAAATCCCCCTTCCCCCAAAACTCAAAATTTTCCAAAATTCTACTTTAGAAGCTTTTTAAATATTTCTAAAGCACTAATAGATAGAGTGCTAAAAACATCAGAATCGGCTTCAGAGGACACGTTATATCACGGGAAGAGGTTATTGAAATCCCCCTTCCCCCCAAACTCAAAATTGTCCAAAATTCTACTTTAGAAGCTTTTTAAATATTTCTAAAACACAAAGCGATAGAGCACTAAAAATATCAGAATCAACTTCAGTGGACACGTTATATAACAGGAAGATGTTTTTAAAATCCCCCTTCCCCCCAAACTCGAAATTTTCCAAAATTCTGCATTAGAAGCTTTCTAAATATTTCTAAAGCACTAATATATAGAGCTCTACAAATATCAGAATCGACTTCAGAGGACAAATTATATTATTGGAAGAAGTTTTTGAAATCCTCCTTCCCCCCAAACTAAAAATTTTCCAAAATTCTTCTTTAGAAGCTTTTTTTTAATATTTGTAAATCGCTAAGACACAAAATGTGCAGAAATTATTTTAAAAAAAACTACGTTTTTAACGTTACTATGTTTTACTTTAAACAGGCTTAGTCACAAGTTCGAACGATAAACTGGACTGGTGTTTGGAGATACTGTTAGGGGGCCAACCACCCCTAAAACACCCGATTTTTCAGCCTTTATATAAAAAAAAACAAGTTTTTTAAACTGAAAGTAAGGAGCTACATAAAAAAATAAAACGGCGAGAAATTAGTCCGTATATGAAAGGGGCTGTCCCCTCTTCAACGCCTTACTCTTTACGCTAAAGTTTTTTATTGTTTAAAAAAAATAGTACCTCCTAACCCCTGTATGTTTTAAGGTTCGAACTTGTGACTCAACCTATTTAGTCCCCCTCCTCCCCCTTCCCCTGCTATCAAATCCCAGTGCATCTAACCTTTCCACCCACGAAAGAAATTTTTTATACAAGTTCTAGCATTTTCTACAGATTTTTAATCGCAGATGTAAAAAAGAAAAGTAAAATTTTTCAACATTATAGGATTAAGCTATTTGAATATGTTTTATGTGGTTACCCAACTCAAAATGTTAAGGGGTTTCCAAAAAAAATAATCAAAACAAATATAGATTATTTGGTACTTGTGCATTATAAATAACCCATTACTATAGACTGTACATGAAAACCAGAAAACCGGGTATTTGTTAGAATAATAGATCACAAATCATGATTTCTTATTGGGTTTACAATATTTAAACTGTTGTTTTTTTTGGGTTTAGGGAGGGAAAAAGGTACATAGGTTAGGTTACGTATTTAATATATGCTCTAATTTACCCACACCCCATAATATAAAAATATGTTGCCCAAATTTGTTTCTAAACTAGTATATTTATAGTATTTTATTTTATTTCATTATCATTAACCAAACTTAGATTCTTTCGTGTATAGTGGTAGGTTATTTATAATACATAAGTACCAATTATTATATAGTTAAATATTTAAGTCTACCACCGCGTGCCCTCGCACGAGTTTCACTTCAAAAACAGCTCGTTGCTTCAAGAAAGACGATTACTACACTAAAAAATTGGGAAAAAAACATTTGGATTTCTTTAAGAACAAATGGGGTTAGATATTGTAAATTGCCATATTTTCTGTTACAACGTTTTAAAAATTAACTAGTAAATAATACCCATAAAAAACAAACTAGTTGGGGTTATAAAGCTCCGATATATGTTTCATGAAATGGTGCATTCTCGAGGAGATTGAATATTTTTTTTGAAATAGTGCTCTGCTAGATATCCTTCCATATGTTCTTCTCTTCTACCATATGTGGGTATATTTTCTCGAACTTCAAGCCAGTGTCTTTCGATGTTTTGTGTGAGCACCTGTTGCAGCGTCAACAAAATTTATGCTGTGGTTGACGTGTAAATGCTAATAGCTCTGGCAAGCCAGGCAATCGTAGGCCCTCCAACAGTCACTGATAATTGTTGTCCCTGGCAGGATTCGGTTTTGGATAATTCCCAACAACGTGGCACTACTTCTATCCGGCACAGAAGCCATGAATGAATTACCAGTTCTTCGCTCTATTCCACCAAACACCCAAGCATCTGCGACAATCCGACCACGATTATATTTAAGCTTCCCAAATTTGGCTTCATCTATCTCAACAATGACTCCTTCTCCTCCCAAAGGAGCGGAGTTTGAATGATATATGTACATACAAACCTCTCTTTAGAACTGGTTTCAATCCGCAAAGGTTTTTTTTTACAACAAGTAACATTGTTTATCATAAAATCCTCCCTTGGAGGCAGTATTTAAAGACAAATCATCTAAAAACAGAATTTCTGTAGCAGAGAAATGTGTGAACCAGCCATCCATGCTTTGTCAAAGACCGTTTTTGAAAAATTACACTTTACCTGAGAATATTCTCGGCCACCTCGGATAGGTTTAAGCCTATACTTCTGGCAACAAAACGAATTTCTATATTTTACGCAAATCTGGCCACAGTTATCACAATTCCTGCTTCTCAATAACATGCTATGGTTATAATACAACTCTAAGACTGCCTCGACAGTAGAAAATTGAATCATTTTGCTTGTTTAGTCCCAGGTTGCAGAAATTTAACTTTGGTATAAACCGTAATGCTTTCGAGTCGGCACTTATTTTTTTTCAAAAAAAAAAACTTAAATGAAATATTACATTTAATTTATACAAGGATTTTCTTTTTTTTTTTTTAGTTAACAAAATTTCTATAAATCTCGCTATTATTATTTAGTTTTTTTGTGTCCCTTTTAGGCTACATATACATATTTTTTTTATTAATTAACATGTCCAAATACTTTACCCCCCGGGGAATTTACCCCCCCCCCCCATGGGAATGCAGTATAGAAATTTAAAAATAGTTTTGGCGGTGGCGAAGGTTGAGTGAACGATCTTCTTCCCATCATAAACTGTTGTCTCTAAATTCGATGAGTACGTTTTTAGTACGCGTTGTCTTAGAGCTTTACAAATATTTAAAAAGCTTCTAAGGTAGAATTTTGGAAAATTTTGAGTTTGGGGGGAAGGGGGATTTCAAAAACTTCGTCCCATATTTTAATTTGGTCTCTAAAGTCGAGTCGTATTATTGTATCGCTCTTGGTATGAGCGATTTACAAATATTTAAAAAGCTGATAAAGTATAATTTTGAGTTTGGGGGGAAGGGGGGTCTCTATAACATCATTCTATGAAATAAAGGGTACTCTAAAGTCGATTCTGATATTTGTAGCGTTCTATGTCTTAGCTCTTTATAAATAATTAAAAAAGCTTATGAAGTAGAATTTTGGAAAATTTTGAGTTTGTGGGGAAGGGGGATTTTAAAAGCCTCTTCCCGTGAAATAACGTGTCCTCTGAAGTCAATTCTGATGTTTTTAACAATATCTATTAGTGCTTTAGAAATATTTAAAAAGCTTCTTAAGTAGAATTTTGGAAAATTTTGAGTTTGGGGGGAAGGGGGATTCCAAAAACATCTTCCCATAACATAATTTGTCCTCTGAAGTCGAATCTGATGTTTTTAGCACTCTATCTATTAGTGCTTTAGAAATATTTAAAAAAGCTTCTAAAGTAAAATTTTGGAAATTTTTGAGTTTGGGGTGAAGGGGGATATTAATAACCTCTTCCCGTTAAATAAAGCTTCCTCTGAACTATATTCTGTTTATTTTAGCAATCTATATATTAATTATTTATTAACATTTAAAAAGCTTCTTAATTATAATTTTATAAATTTTTGTGTTTGGGGGGAAGGGGGATTTTAAAACACTCTTTCCATGATATATAATGTCATCTGTAGTCGATTCTGAAAATTTTAATGCTCTATCTATTAGTGCTTTAGAAATATTAAAAAATGCTTCTAAAGTAAAATTTTGGAAATTTTGGAGTTTGGGGGGAAGGGGGATTTTAAAAACCTCTTCCCGTGATATAACGTGTCCTCTGAAGTCGATTCTGATATTTTTATCGATCTTTATATTAGTTCTTTAGAATATTTAAAAAGCTACTGAATTAGAATTTTTAAAAATTTTGAGTTCCGGAGTAAGGGGGATTTAAAAAACCTCTTCCCGTGATATAACGTGTCCTCTGAAGTCGATTCTGATGTTTTTAGCGCTCTATCTATTAGTGCTTTAGAAATATTTAAAAAGCTTCTTAAGTAGAATTTTGGAAAATTTTGAGTTCGGGGGAAGGGGGATTTTAAAAACCTCTTCCCGTGATATAACGTGTCCTCTGAAGTTGATTCTGAAACTTTGTAACGCTCTATCTATTAGTGCATTAGAAATATTTAAAAATGCTTCTAAATTAAAATTTTGGAAATTTTTTAGTTTGGGGGGAAGGGGGATTTTAAAAACCTCTTCCCGTGATATAACTTGTCATCTGAAGTCAATTCTGATGTTTTTAGAACTCTCTCTATTACTGCTTTAGAAATATTTAAAAAGCTTCTAAAGTAGAATTTTAGAAAATTTTGAGTTTGGGGGGAAGGGGATTCCAAAAACATCTTCCCGTAACATAATTTGTCCTCTGAAGTCGATTCTGATATTTGTAGTGCTCTATCTAATAGTGCTTTTGAAATATTATTTAAAAAGTTTCTAAAGTATAATTTTGGAAAATTTTGAGTTTGTCGAGAAGGGGGATTTCAAAAACATCTTCCCATGACACAAATTGTCCCCTATAGTCGATTCTGCTTTTTGTATCATTAGATTTCTTATCTCTTTATAAATAATTAAAAAGGCTTCTTAAGCAGAATTATGTAAAATTTTGAGTTTGGGGGGACGGAGGATTTCAAAAACATATTCCACTCAAAAGCTGTGTCTTCTGAAGTCGAGTCTGTTGTTTGTAGCACTCTTATATGTTTTTTCTTTATACATATTTAAACATCTTATCAAGAAGAATTTTGGACAATTTTTAGTTCGGGGGGACGGGGGGTTTCAAAAGCCGCTTCCTGTGATATAATGTGTCCTCTGAAGTCAATTCTGATGTTTTTAGCACTCTATCTATTAGTGCTTTAGAAATATTTTAAAAGCTTCTAAAGTAGAATTTTGGAAAATTTTGAGTTTAGGGGGAAGGGGGATTTTAAAAACCTCTTCCCGTGACATAACGTCTCCTCTGAGGTTGATTCTGATGTTTTTAGCACTCTATCTTTTAGTACTTTAGAAATACTTTAAAAGCTTCTAAAGTAGAATTTTAGAAAATTTGAGTTTGGGTGGAAGAGGGATTTCAAAAACATCTTCCCATGACATAATTTGTCCTCTAAAAACGATTAGGTTATTTTTACTGGTCTCTCTTGTCAAATCCTTTCCCTAATTAATACAGTTTAAATGGTCTTATCAACACAGAGGTGTTTGGCATGTGCCTGCTACCCTCAAGGGTAAGGGTTTCTGATAAGGCAAGTGTGACATCACAACAAGCCTGGTTTCATATACCATAAAGAAAGTCAGCATGGGTTGAAAATTAAATGGCTTAGGATTTAAATAGGATTTTGGAATATATTTTAATGAACAAGGTTAAAAGCAGAAGTTGTGTATGGTAAGCTGTGATTTATATTTATGATGGTAATATAGGGTGAAATAGGAGTTAAAAACAACTAGTAATGTGCAGTAATTTACCATTATATAGTGGGGGGGGGATGATTGGAGGTAGGTACTTCAAAGTACCTTCCCGGGACAAACCTTAGCATGTACATCCATCCCTGAAAGTTTCATTTTCCTAACCCAACCCCTTTCCAAGATAGCCAAAAGTAACTAAAGTAGAATTTTACCAATATGTCCAACTGGACTCCTAGGCTTAAAATACTGGTTGGCAAGTTGGCTAATTTAAAGATTTGTATATATATACACTTTCAAATTAGCCATCTGGTGGTAATTTGCCCAGCAAATAGGTTAGCTAGGATGAACAATTGGCTTTCTTGCTAAACTTTCAGTAATAGTCTAGAAGTAGGCTACCACTCTTGTGAAGTAAACATGCTATAAAATTAAAAGTAATAGTGTTTGCAATGTTTAAACATTATAGTTATTAATTCTTTGGCCTACATCATAGTAGCTGTATCCTAAGCTTTACAGTATCAGGGCCTGGTTTTATGACAGATACTAGAATTCAGTCAGGCTGGAGAGTCACCACATGTCACAACTCTATCCAACTCTATATAATAGGTAGCCTAAAGTCAGTCATAACTTTACATCTGACCACACTTTAAAAACAGATATTTTGCTAGAGTCCCTCGTCATCAAAATTGAGTAAAATTCTAGACAAGCTACTTTTTGCTATATTGGAAAGGAGTTAGATTGGGAAAATGAAGCTTTCAGGGATAAATCTACAGACTAAAGCATGTCCTTGGTAGGTATTTTTAAGTACCTACCTCCACTCCTCCCTTGAGAGGGCACTGACCTTTGATGACCTTTAAAATCTTTTTATAGAAGTGAAACCTTGCAAAATAGATCTTCTGCTTAAAAGAAGTACAAGAAAATTGCTTTAAGCTTCATAACTTTGCTCAATCATATAATGTCAAGGCTATATATAATGTTTGCCTACCTGTCAAGTTGGCAAATTTCTAAGACTTAGAAATCAAAAGAGGGTTAATGTAATAGCTTGGCAATACATTCCCCAAGTATGTTTTTGGCCCTGGATTCATTACTGAAAGCTTCAGTTTCCTAACCCAATACCTTTCCAAGATAGCAAATAGTAAGCTTGTCTAGAATTGTAGCTCAAAATTAATAGTAGTTTTGAACACAGTAGGCCAAAATTCTCACCTCTTTACTCAGATAAAACCATGGATTTGCGTAATACCAATCTTAATGAAGTGGAGTGTGTTATAAACTTTACAATTCTATCATTATCTTGTGGCTCAGGAAAATGAGTCAAAAGAGCTATTTCCTGCTGCTGTTTGTGGGAAATAAGAGTAGCAAGAAGTTGCTACATAGCTCTTCCTAATATTAGCCAGGAAATACAGGAATCCAGAATTTTGATAAGATTTAACAATAGGGTTATTTTGTCTAGCAAATATGAAACAAAAGCCTAGAAAGAGAAATCACTTTAAGCCTTAATTAAAGCTCTGAAACTAGAATTAAACCTGAGTAAAGATAAAAAAAAGAGTTGCAATATTCATATCCACTAAAATTGCTGTGGAAAAAGAATTAACAATCAACAAAGTAGGTGAAACAGAAGTCCATGTTGAGGAATATAAACCCAGATGTCAAGGAGCATTAAGAGGGAAATCAAATGAGATCCAAAGAGTTAGGCCTACTAGATCGGAACTAAATTTTCAAGTGAAATTTGTAAGACTATTGAAAAGATTCACTAGGGAAGAAAAAAAAAGCAAAATAGCTTATCAATTTTGTATTAGCTTACTTTTGAGAACAACCTTTTGCCCTTATCTATTAGACTATACAGAAGGAAAGGGGAAGTTCAAGAATACAAAAGTCTTATTATTCAGTGTTTCTACTGCCAAAAGCATGGCCATATGCAGGGCACCATATCTCAGATTCAATGTGAGATTGTCTCAAGTTCCACTGAGCATTTGATGTTTTGCTGTTTTAACAACACAGAATTTATGGTTTTGTATTTTTAAGTTGCCTGTGTAATATTATGTAGTTCTGTCAGAAGAATTTTGGGGTTAGTGGTCTAGAAAGTGAGTAAGTTAGCAAGCTAGTTTGTGCACAAGTGTTGATTTTGAAACCTAATGAGGTTTCCTGTTATTAAGGGTTTTGTTTCTGTTGGCCTTGATAATTTTTTTTTTGTCAGTATACTTGTGTTCTGCATCCTAAATACCACCACTACTACTATGTGTGCTACCACTTCAGTTTTTTAGTAATTCTATTTGTTTTTAGCAAATATAATTGTTTAGTAAAAAAGTTTATTTTTAATAAATACATTTGAATTAATCAAGAATAGAGAAACTTTTTGTAATTTGTTGTAAAAATATTGATAATCACAGATTTTTGACCATTTGAACTTTACTAGTCAAGGTAGTTGGTTGTCTAAATGACTCATTTTCTCTGTTTCCAATAATAAAACTGCACATTTTTCTTATGTCCCTTGTTTTCTAGGACAGGTAGCCTGAAAATTTGATGGCAGATTACTTGGAAAAGTAATTTATCTCATAGAGCTAACTGAAAATTCAACTTGACTGTGAACCAATGGACCCTTGTGATGAAACTATGGTTAAGAAAGGTAACTTAGCAAAATACTGACAAGTATTATTGTTATAATTTTTTTTTAGACAATATAGGCTTAGTAAAGGAGTTAAAAGTTTCTGGTTTCACCTTAAACAAGAAAGACAAAAAGGGTTTCATCTGTTAGTGGACTCAGGACTAAACATTGATGTTAGACTGAAAAGATTAGCTGGGGGCAGGAGGGAGGTTTAGGGTCAGCACATAGCAACAATTTGTTGCTTCCTATATTGTGGGGTAATTGGGGATTTTTGCAATCTAATATTGGAAGAGAATATATAAATTATGTGCAAACTCCATCAAGGAGCAATCTAAGGTAAGCTAAGGATTGTAAAGGAGAATGGGTATATTGGAATGGGTTAAGTTGGAAGGTAGCTTTTGTTCAAGACGTTTTGATAACAATATATATATCAAGAAGATTGGCTTTTTATGAGGATTTCAAATATATAAAATTCATTAATTTTAATGTTACCTATCAAAAGCTACATGTGCCTGTGAAAATTTATATGGTTTCCAAAAAGTCAAGAAATCTTAATAAAAATCACGTGTTTGTTTGTGTTTTATGTGTGTTTTACCATCACAATTGTATCAAACCATTGGTCATGGAAGAACATAATAGGGATCAACAAAAATTAAAAGTTCTAGTGCCTTTTCTAAGTGACCAAAAGAATGCAGGGTGACTAACCCCCTCCCATGCCCCTTTTTTCCCCAAAGACATTGATCAAAATTTGAAATAATCATTTTGTTCAGCATAGTTGACAATTTAAATAACCATTCTTCCAAGAATAATGTGACCCCCCAGAGCATCTGGGAAAAGGAGCATAAGCTATGAAATTTTTGTTGTTTGCATATGCTATGTATTATTGGGAAGTAAACAGACCTTTTTCAGTGAGGGGGATTTCCATGGTAGAAATTATGCACAGGGAATTTCCTCCAGGAGGAATTTTTATGGAAGAATTTTCTATGGGACAAAACTTACCATTTGGGGGATAATTTTCAGTAGAAATTTTCCACAAAGATGGATTTCAGGCATGATTTGGAACACAATTAGATTTTAAATGAAAAACAAGTATTTTTTTCCAATGAAAGTATGCTAAGGAGGATTTTTCTGGTGGAATTGTCTGCAAGAAGTTTTCTGGGGTGAATTTTCTTTGAGGATGCAACTACCCAGGAGGGATTTTACATGTGAAGAACTTTCCATGGAGCAATTCTTGTGGAGGAAATTTTTCATGGAATGGGATGCAGATTTCCCACTAATATTTGAAAAACAATCAGAAATAAAATAAAACAATAAGTTTTCTCAACTGAAAGTAAGAGGCAACATTTAGATTCAGTATGAACAGAAATTATTTCCTTATATGAGGGAAGATGCTCCCTCATCAATAGGCATGAATATATAATGTGTTGCATGTAATAGGCTGGAGACTGTCTGTAAAGGATTCCAACTCCTGTTTATAGACGAGTATCTTCAAGTGTGAACACCATGTTGTGGCCAGGATGGGTTCAGGATTGTACTCAGCTTCCATTCAACTGGAAGTCCCAGGGACTCCTTGCTGTCCAGTTTTAAGCCGGCTTTGCGTTTTGTGACTTCAGAATCTGTATTAGTCCCCATCTTTTACTGGTTCTGGGACCATTGCTTTGCTTCAAGCTATATTAATTCCAATAATTTGAAGAATATGAAATTTGCAACTTTAAATTTTACAATGTTAGACAAAAAAATTTATTGTATTGACATATTTACTGTGAATTTAGACCTTTCGAAGTGAACTTACTTGGAGTTTTAGAAGCTCATCTCCCAGGGGTAGGAAACATCAAATCAGGTGATATAGACTTTATTTACTAAGTTAAGAAGGATGGGGTGCATAGGCAAGGAATAGGCCTCATGATAAATAAGGAAGCTACCAAGTCTTGTTTAGGTTGGAAAGGTATTAATAATTGGATGCTAGTGGCTCATTTTAAGGCTAAAAAAGGAAGTGTATCAATCATAGTATTATCGACTGATAGAACCAACCCTATATAAACAAGTGATGGAGGTAGTAGTGACTCAGCTGAATTTAACTTGCAGCTCTAGGAACAAATAGAAAGGGGCTGAGGTATAAATATGATATTTTTATTTGGAGATTTCAATGTCCATGTGTGTAGAATTGGGTATAGATGGTTTCTCAGGCCTAGGTAAATTTAGTATCGGAAAAAGAAAATATAAGATAATTTTATTTGACAAATGTATACAGAACGTTTTTGGAGCACCTGCTAAGAAGACCTCAAAGGACTTATTGGATGCAGGTGGGAGTCTTCTATTCTAAATATTGTAAAACGCCGTTTTATATTATTCTACATTTCAATAACACTCAAGTCACAGATATTCAACAACGATCCTACCTACATATAAGTACTATTCTTTTGCAAGGAAAAACCTGTTTGCTGTAGCCTTGAAGGATGCCAGATTACTTGTATTTTGTATTACAACTGGTCTTATATCCCATACAGAGGGGGCATAATTTCTTATTACAGAAGAAGTTCTAGTTGTATTTTGTTAGTATTACAATCTAGTCATGACCAATGCAGTATTTGATCATAAAATAGACCATAAGTTAACAACTGTGTTTAGTTGATTGTAAGACAGCTAACCTTATTGGTTATGTTATTGCAAAGTGAAGACTTGGAGGGTTGATACAAGATGCTAGGGTGTATGCAAGTGGTAGTTGATGTTAAAAATAAAGATCACCTACTAAGAATTTTTAGTGTTAATTCAGGAAGGAAGGTGTAACTACCTTCCGGAAAGCTATAATGCTGGTAGACTCCAGGGCAAGAATTTGAGAAAACATTCTAGGGACAGTTGAAGACTAAATTGGACAGTTTAAGTTTGGCATTATCAAACAGGGATGGAACAGTTTTAGTAAAATAGTTTGTGAAGTTGCTGATGGTGTCTTAGGGAAGAAAATTAGAAGCGGAGCTGGTAATATTATTGGAAATGTTTAATTTTTAATAGTGAGGAGAAGGGGCTTGTACAAGGGCTATTTGACTGATGGATCATATGAAAATAAGAGGAATATGAAAAAAGTAAAGAAATCATTAAAATATGAATTAAGAAAGTGTTAAGTGGAAGCCATAGGTAAAATTGGTGAAGATCTGGAAGATGCAGCTGGACAGCATAATAGTAAGATATTGTACTGATATATCCATAAATTGAGAGGCAATGGTCAATCTTGAACTGTTCCACTTAAAGATGGGAAAGGGGCTACAATTAATGATAAGAATAAGTCATAGAGAAATGGACAAAACATTATAAGTCCTGAAAGGGTTACATTAAAATATATTGAAAAGTATTGTGATACTTTGGATGTGAAGAAAGATTAAATTTGTGAGGGAGACGTAATGACAGTACCAAAAGAGTTAAAAAATAATAAGGCCCCTGGTGATGACAGTATGGCAAAAGAGTTTTTTAAAGATTAATTAAAAAAAAAACTTTCCAAAAAATAAGTTTTTAAGGGAAAAGTAAATGCAATTTTAAACATGAGATAAGTAGATACAAATAATTTTGAAAGTTTCCACTCAAAACGATCAGAAATTACTATTAAAGAACAAATGATACCCAAAAGAAACAGAAATTAAATAAAAAATCATATCAAAAACATACAACAAGTAATAATATAAATGAATAAATAGATCTTAAAGCAAGTAATGCTTAGATTGAATATGAAAATCCAGCTTAAAATGAACAAAAAATATTTTGTTATTGAAGCATTAATGAAACTTTAAACGAGCATAAATTAAATACACAATCCATCGAAACAAACATACAATATATATTAATGTAAATTAATAAATAAATCTTAAAACAAGTGAAACATAAATTGAGTATGCAAATCAAGCTTGAAAAAAACAAAAATCACTACAAAAAATATTCTGGGTATCGCCTCCTTCTCTCATTGTAAAAGTCTAAAACATACTGCGTCATTGGCGCTTTATGGAAAATCAATTTTATCACAAACATTTTCTTTTGTACTTAATATTGAAAATAAACATTAAAATTATAGCGAAATTTTGAACTGATGAGCTTTCAGCAATTAATATCATTATACATCAAATATTCAGTTTAATTTATTAGTTCTATCTAAAGTTGTTCAAGAAAAATATAGTTTTACTACAAACAAGAGTTTGGATACTGCTTACTTCCTTAACTTTAAATAAAAACCAAAGCTTACTGGGTCATTTGTTCTTAACTGAAAACGAATTATATTAGAAATGTTTTCTTTTCCAGTTCTTACAGAGTTGAAAGTAAAAATAAAATTACTGTGAAATAAATTTTGGAACTGATGGATCTTTCAACAATTAATATCATTATGCTTCAAATATTCAATTTGATGTTGTTTATACTTTCCAAGACGGTTCAAGACGCATATAGTTTTCAGTAAAGCACCAATGACGCAGTAGGTTTTAGACTTTTATTAAATAAAAAAAACAAGTTAAGTTTTGAGTTTTAAGTTTTGATGTTGCTCCTTACTTTCAGTTGAAAAACTTGTTGTTTTTTTACTTAATTTCTGATCATTTTTTAAATAATGCTGGGGAATCCGGCGGCCCCTTCATAGCAATTTCCCTTCTCCCATGAAAACTTCCTTGATGGAAAGATCCTCCCACTTAATACGCTGTTCTCTGATACGCTGAATCTGATGGTGTGATTTTCATTTAGGTTCTATAACTTTTAGGGGGTGTTTACCCCTTTTTTCGAAAATCAGGCAAATTGACTCAGGAGCATAACTTTTGATAAGTAAGACTAAACTTGATGAAACTTGTATATTTGAAATCAGCATTAAAATCTGATTCTTTTGATGTATCTATTGGTATCAAAATTCCGTTTTTTTAGAGTTTTGCTTATTGAGCCGGGTTGCTCCTTACTTACAGTTTGTTACCACAAACTGTTTGACAGTGAGAGAAGGAGGCAATACCCAAAATCTTGTTTGTAGTGATTTTTGTTTATTTCAAGCTTGATTTGCATATTTAATTCAAGTTTCACTCGTTTTAAGATTTATTTATTCATTTACATTAATATCTACTGTATGTTTATTATTATTATTATTTATTGGAAAACCCCTCATACATAAAAGGGAAAGACGGAGCAATAAGCAAAAAAAAAAAAGCAATACACATAAACTTAGGAGTTATACATGTGGTTTTTAGTGACGAACGCTGGAGCTAAGATCTAAATCAGCTCTTGGAACAATTTACACAAAACGAGAAAGAAAAACTCAATTATATACTGCTCTGTAGGTACGTGACATGTTTCTTTTTTAGGCTCCTAAATACTGAACAAATATAAACAATATGAACATCAAGCCGCAACTTGTAAAAAAAAGTACCCAAATAATCATCAGTGAATTAAAAAACATATACGGTAGATAATCATATCAACTAGTGTAAATATGAAAATAAACGGTAAAAATAATTAAACGAAACTTGCGTCGACTGGTCTTGAACTCAGATCACTCTCAACAAATGATTCAGTTACTCTAATATTCAAAAATAACATAAAATATGCAATTATTCAATTACGATTTCTTTCACAAATTTACTTAAAGCAATATTCTTAAAAGAACCGATGATTAATAAACATTTAAATTATTAGTAATATATGCAATATATTATCAAAGAAAAATTTACACCAAAATTGAGAATAACAAGCATCACTTAAATTGAACTCATACGAAAAGAGACTAACTCATCAATCAGTTTAAAAACTGAAACAATTACACTAATCGCGAAAACAAACACTTAAAAAAGAAAAAAAAACAAACACAACAAATACATCTTAACTACTGGGCGACCAGTAGTTAAGAAGTGCAAATTTTGTTCTGGCCTTGGGAAGGCATAGGGGTTTTGCGCCCAACTTATGTTAATTTCTGCTCATTTTGAGTTTGACTCGGTTGTTTATTGTAATTTTTGTTCGTTTTGGGTTTCATTCATTTATCGGTGTTGATTTGTGTTAGTTTCGAGCTTGGTAGATTATTTGATTTTATTTTTGCTCATTTTTTGTTTAATGGAGTTCTTTACTTTTCTTTGAAAAACTTATTTTGTGGAAAAAGGTTTTTTAATTAATCATCTGCATCAACAGAGCAATATGGTTTACCAGCAGCTCGCTTCCATGCAGAATGTGAAGAGCGCTTATTTTATCGATGCCAGAAGGTTTCTTACGCTTTAGGCGTTGGATTGCTCGCAGTATAGAATCCACTGAACCAACAAAATTGTTGGTTGGACAACTAGACAGAAATTTATCAAGCTTATCTTCATTTTCGGACTGTAGGGCGGCATCTGGTGGGGAGAATTCAGCAGAGAAGTATGAATTCCATTTGGAATCAGGAATAACTTGAGCAGATAGGCGGGCCCTAGGAGGATCTCTTGATACATTTCTCCAGAAGGAAGGTTGAGACAGAGAAGCTTGCTGGGATCTCTCTTCAACTATCTCGTTCATGTGTATAGATAGTTCTCTTGCAAACTTTCTTTTGGTAGAAAGACGAATGTCAGAAACCCAGCCAGAGCGAGAACGGTCACACTGGAGCCACAAATGGTACCAAAATTTGGATTTTCTCCAAGCTTCAACTAGGCTCGGATTGCTGGACCAATGCTTTCTGACACCCCGACGTGTACGTTTAAGAGGTATTGCGGCGTTTTGTGCGCATCGCAGAGCATGGCAAATTTGTGCTAGATGGATATCTAGCAACACCCGTATTTCATTTGCATCAACTTGCGGATTTTCCATGAGCAGCTGGAACGGAACATGAATTTTACGTAGGACAGAATTGGTAACTGCATCAAAAAGCTCATCTTGGATGTTTTCCCAATCCCTGTAAAATTGCGCGTGGGGCTGATATGGTTGTGTGGTAGGAGTAGACTGAGCAGAGGGACAATAAACAGATGCAGATATTGGAAGGTAGTCTGATAGTTGGAAATCAGTAACGACGTGAACAGGTGACACTTGGAGATTTATAGAAGAAACTGCATGGACAAGGTTCGACACGTGACTTGAATGGTGTGTGTAAGTGTAATCAAGATCTTTAGGCAATATCCTAAGCCAATCGTCAAAAATATCAGACAAAATAGAAGTACGCAATAACGAGGCGTCAGTTAAATTACAGTTAAAATCTCCTATAATAATATAACCGGAGTTTATGTTATCTAATTTTTGAACAATTATAAAACAACTGGCCATCTCAAAATTTGTAGAGGACGGGTTTGGGGAAAAAGAGCGTGGGGGGGGGGCGAGTTGCCCTTAAATCTCTTGACTCTTAAAAAGTGAACTAGAATTTTAGGCATAACGTAGAATGCCTTCCCCTGGGCCCTGGGGGGTTGTATTGACACCGGAGTTTTCTTATCCAACCTTTGAACCATTTTTCACAAAATGTTTATCTCAAAATTTTCATAAGATGGGCTTGGAAAAAGAAGGCTTGGAGGGGGGGGGGGGGGCTAGTTGCCCTTAAATCTCTTGACTCTTAAAAAGTGAACTAGAATTTTGGGTATAACTTAGAATGCCTTCCCCTGGGCCCTGGGGGGTTGTATTGACACTGGAGTTTTTCTTATCCAACCTTTAAACGATTTTTAACAAAATGTCTATCTCAAAATTTTCATCAGATCGGCTTGGAAAAAGAAAGCTTGGGGGGGGGGGGGGCTAGTTGCCCTCGGATCTCTTTTGACAATTAAAAAGTGAGCTCGAACTTTCAATTTCCAATCAAATGAGCCCTCTCTGAAGTTTATACGAGCATCCCTTTCGTAAGAACCATATATGCTTCGGGGCATAACTTACAACGTCTGCCCTCGGGCCATGGGGGGCTGTGCCAACACAGGAGTTTTTTTTATCTGAACTTTGAACTATTTTTAGAAACTGAACTAGAACTTTCGATTTCCAATCAAGTGAGCCCTCTCTGAATTTTTTACAAGCAACCCCCCCCCCATAAGAACCATATATTCCCCCAGGGCATAATTTACAACGCCTACCCTCGGTCCCTGGGGGGCTGTGTTGACCCCAGAGTTTTCTTTATATGGTCTTTGAACTATTAAAAAATAGTTATCTCAAAGTTCTTATTGGATGGGTTTAAGGAAAAAAGGGCGGGGAGGGGGGACTAGTTGGCCCCCCCCCCCCCAATCTCTTTTGACTCTTGAAAGTGAACTAGCACTTTCAGTTTCCCATCAAATGAGCCCTCATTGAAGTTTATGCAAGCATCCCTGCCATAAGAACCATATATGCCCCCGGGGCATAACTTACAACGCCTGCCCCCGGGCCCTGGGGGTTGCGTCGACACAGGAGTTTTTCTTATCTGACCTTTGAACTATTTTTAACGAAATGGTCATACGCAAAGGAGGTTTCATTTTATGATCTTTGAACTATTTTTAATAAAATTACTACCTCAAATTTTTTATCAGATGTATTTAGGGGAAAAGGGCTTGGGCCCCCTTTGAGCCCCCGAATGAGCCCCCTTTGAAGTTTATATGACAACCCCTTCTATATGAAGTGCCTCTGGGGAAAAAAATAGAGCCTGGGGGAAGGCTAGATGCCCTCCGATCACTTTTGACTCTTAAAAAGAGAATTACAACTTTAAATTTCCAATCAAATGAACCCTCTATGAAGTTTATACGAGCATTCCTTCCATAACAGCCGTATATGCCCCCAAGGCATAATTTACAACGCCTATCCCCGGGCCCTGGGGGGCTGTGTCAACACCGGAGTTTTTGTTATCTGAACTTTGAACTATTTTTAACAAAATGTCTATCTCAAAATTTTTATCTGATGCATTTAGGGCGTGGAGGGGGGGGGGGCTATTTGTCCTCCGATCCCTCTTGACCCTTAAAAAGTGAACAAGAACTTTCAATTTCCAATCAAATGAGCCCTCTCCAAAGTTTATACGAGCATCCCTTCATGAGAACTATATATACCCCCTTAGCATGACGTACAATGCCTGTTTCTGGGTCCTGGAGGGTTGGATCAGCACATGAGTTTTTCTTATCTGACCTTTGAGATATTTTATGGACTGGCTCTTTTAAAAATTCTATCGGATGGGCTTGGGGAAAAAGGGTGTGGGGGGGGGCTAGTTGCCCTCGGATATCTTTTGACTCTTAAAAAGTTAACTTGAACTTTCAATTTCCAATCAAATGAGCCCTCTCTGAAGTTTGTACAAGTATCCCTTTCATAAGAACTATATGCGCCCCCAGGACAACACTTACAACGTCTACCCCCATGGCCTTGGGGTTTTGTATTGACACCGATTTTGTTATCTAATTTTTGAAAAATTTTCAAAAAACTGGCTATCTCAAAATTTTTAACGGATGAGTTTGGGGAAAAAAGGGTGCGGGGGGGGCTAGTTGCCCTTAAAGCTCTTGACTTTTAAAAAGGGAACTAGAAATTTCGATTTCCAATCAAATGAGCCCTCTGAAATTTATACAAGCATCCCTTTCATCAGAACCATTTATGTCCCTGGGCATAACTTAGAAAGCCATCACCTGTACCCTTGGGGGTTGTGTCGAGAACTGAGTTTTTGTAATAAAACCTGTGAACTATTTTTAACAAAATGTCTCAATATTTTTGTCAGATGGGTTTGGAAAAAGAAGGCGTGGGGGGCGCTAGTTGCCCTCGGATCTCTTTCGACTATTAAAAAGTGAGCTCGAACTTTCAATTTCGAATCAAATGAGCCCTCTCTGAAGTTTATACGAGCATCCCTTTCATAAGAACCTTTTATGCCCCAAGGCATAACTTACAATGCCTGCTCCGGGGCCCTAGGGGGTTGTGTCAACACCTGAGTTTTGTTATCTGAGTTTGGAATAATTTTTTAATTAAGGGCTATCTCAAAATTTTAGCCGATGCATTGGGGGAAAAAGGGGCTTGGGAGGGGGGGGGCGCTAGTTGTCCTCCAATCTATTTTGACTATCAAAAACTGAACTAGAAATATTAATTTTAAATAAAATGAGCCCGTCCATGAGAACCATATAGTCCCCCAGGGAATAACTTACCACTTTCGCCTTGGGGCCCTGGGGAGCTGTGTCGACCCTGGAGTTTTCGTTACATGGTCTTTGAACTATTTTGAAAAATAGCTATCTGAAAGTTCTTAGTGGATGGGTTTGAGGAAAAAAGGGCTTGAAGGGGAGGGGGTATTTGCCCTCCAATCTCTTTCGACTCTGCAACAGTGAACTAGAACTTTCAATTTCCAATCAAATGAGCCCTCTTTGAAGTTTATACGAGCATCCCTTCCGTAAGAACTATATATGGCCCTAGGGCATAATTTACAATGCCTGTTCCGGGCCCTGGGGGGTTGTGTTGACACCGGAGTTTTTGTTATATGATCTTTGAACTATTTTTAACAAAATAGCTATCTCACAATTTTTATCGGATGCATTTGGGATAAAATCGCGTGGGGAGGGGAGGAGGGGCTGGTTAACTTCCTATATATTTTGACTCTTAAAAAGTGAGGTAGAATTTTCAATTTCCAATCTAATGAGCCTTCTCTGAAGTTTGTATAAGCATTCCTTCCATAAGAACCATATATGCCTACGGAGCATTACTTATGACCCTTGCCCTGAAGCCTGTGGGAGGAGTGTCCTTCTCAAAGATATAAATTCCTGAACTTTCAACTACTTTGAACAAAATGGCTATCTCAGAATTTTGATTGGGTGTGTTCGGGGAAAATGGTGGGCATGGAGGGGGAGTTAGTTGCCTTCCACTTAATTTTGACTATTAAAATGGGCACTAGCTATTTAAATTTCCAGTGGATTGAGACCTTTTTGGAGTACCCAAGACAAAACTTTCTATAAAAAAAAAACAACTTATATGCCCCCAGGGCATAACTTACAACCCTTGCCCTGAGGGGTGTTGGGTGGTTTTCATACTCACCGACATAACTTTAAGAATTGTCCCCGCATTCGAACAAATGGAGATAACCCACTTTGGATTGGAGATGGTTGGGGAATAGGGGGGCGTGAGAGGGGGATTAGTCGCCCTCCAATCACTTTCGACCATTAAAAAGGGACTTGCACTTTGAATTTCCGCCCGAATGAGTCCTTTTTAAAGTTTCTACGATAAAGCTTTCTATAAAACCGTGTATGCTCCCAGGGGATAACTTACAACCCGTGCCCTGAAGGCTACGAGGGGAGTGTCCTCCTTTAAAACATAATTTCTATCTGGAAATCGACTATGTAGAACAAAATGGCCTCTTTCAAAATTTTGATTGGATGTGTTAGGGGAAATGGTGGGCGTATAAGTCTGTGTTTCCGAGGTCCACCGGCAAGATCTTAAATTATTGAGGGTTCCTAACTTTTCTTCTTTTATTAAACTTCGACCTGATGACCATCCTCTTGGGAAAAAAGGAGGAGGAATCATGACACTCGTGCACGAATATTTTAAACCTCAGCTTTTAAATATACCTTTTCTTGAAGATATTGTTTAATTTATTTGGTACAACCCCAAACCTAAGCGACTCCCTAGGCCGCTCTCTGCTGTAGCAGTGCGCGTTTTCTATTATTCACCTGGTCAGCCAGCTGCAGCAGGAAAAGCTTTTTGGGAGAAGCTGCAGGAATCGACAGATTACGTCCAGAGAACTCACCCATATTTTGGAGTAGTTATGCTAGGAGATGCTAACGAACTCGATAGCAAATCGCTGGCCAGGTCACTTAACCTTAAAACTCTAGTCGATTTCCCAACAACTAAGGGGAATACTTCTCTGGATGTAATCCTGACAAATCTTTCGGAATATTACCAGAATCCAAGTAAACTAGCCCCACTTGGTGGAAGTTATCATTATATGTTACAGTGGAACCCCTTGGAAAAAGTAAAAATTAAATATTCAGTAACCGAAGTTACTTCAAGGCTGATCACTGACCATGGTCTGCTGCAAT
>NC_142804.1:9564007-9596670 GCF_049724085.1 Artemia sp. Qi Xiang Cuo
AAAAAGAAGAAAAACTGAAGTAAATTTGTTAGGAATACAATTCCAGCTTAATTTTTAATGCTGTGTAGAAATTTTTCTGAAAATAAAAATAACTATTGATACAAGAAGGCCAATTTTTTAAACTAAAAGCCTCCAGGCGACGTTGCCAACCAATTTCAGACTGGCATATCGGGCCGAAATCTGTAAGATGTTCCTAAAAATTTTTTGAAATACTCCTTTGATTTTTTTTAAATCTTTTGACCTGTTTTGTTTGATTTCTTTTCCTGTTTGTTGTTTTTTGACCCCGAAATTCGAACTTGATCCTTCGGGCCTGTGAAATAAATTTAGTGAAATAAAACTTAATCCCTTTGCCAAAAAAGAAGAAAAAAGAAATAAATATGTTAGAAATAAAATGCAGCTTATTTTTGATGCTATGTAGAAATTTTTCTAAATCGGACCGAAATCTGTAGGATGTTCCTAAAAATTTTTTTGAAATACTCCTTTGATTTTTAAAAATCTTTTGACCTGTTTTGTTTGATTTCTTTTCCTGTTTGTTGTTTTTTGACCCCGAAATTCGAATTTGATCCTTCGGGCTTGTGAAATAAATTTAGTGAAATAAAAATTAATCCCTTTACCAAAAAAGAAGAAAAAAAGAAATAAATATGTTAGAAATAAAATTCAGCTTATTTTTAATACTATGTAGAAACTTTCCTAAAAATAAAAGTAATTATTGTGCACTCTATGATAAAAAAAAATACCTGTTCTCAGGAAATATTTCTGCCTAAATTGGAAGTATTTAGTGTCTAATTAATTTCAACTATCCAGAGCTGTGATACAAGAAGGCCAATTTTTTTAAACTAAAAGCCTCCAGGCGACGTTGCCAACCAATTTTCGACTGGCATATCGAGCCGAAATCTGTAAGATGTTCCTAAAAAATTTCTTGAAATACTCCTTTGATTTTTTTTAATCTTTTGACCTGTTTTGTTTGATTTCGTTTCCTCTTTGTTGTTTTTTTATCCTAAAATTTGAATTCGATCCTTCGGGCTTGTGAGATAAATCTTGTGAAATAAACATTTTATCTAAAAAGAATATTGATATTTTACTGTGCATTTTTTTTTATATTCTTCTGGTTGGTATTCTTTAATTTTATATTTTACTCTTATTTATGTTTATTTATTGTATTTCTTTACTTTAAATATTTTTTTTGTCTTTAAAAATAAATCTTTCAACCAAAGAGAAAAGAGAGAAACAGGAAAAAGGGAAAGAAGAGTAAAAAATAAAAAAAGAAAAATGCAAAAAAGACGAAAAAGAGAAAAAAGAAGAATTAAAAAAAAGAAAAGAGTACAAGAAGAAGAGAGAGTACTTTTGTATGATTCCTCGGTAAAAATTGCGCTTTAATTTCGTTGGTCTTTATCTTGTTATGTTTTTACGTAACCCACAAAATAACCCCGCCTTTTGAAACCTGATTTCTTTAAAAATCTCCTGTGCAAATTAAAAAAAAAAAAAAGCAAGAAGTTAAATTCCACCTGAATATTTCTCGTGTTGTAAATTTTCAGCCATTCAAAAAACAAAATGTTTTTGAGCCTTTACAAGGAAACTTAAAAGCTTCAGTGTTTCGAAAATAAACAAGCTGAATATTCATCACTGTGAATAAAGTATGTTTTATTTAATTATTTTTAGTCCTGTTTAATTACCATTGACTTTTGAGCAAGATAAATTTAGACTTTGCTGCAATTAGTAGCTGCAATTCATTTTTAAATTTATTCTTAATACATTCTAAATATATTTTTAAAGCTATTGCATTTTGACCTGAACCAATTAAGAGTCTTATTTCATTTGAACTCTTTGGGAGATTTTATACCGCGTGGAACTGTATGATCACATAATTTTACTGTTTGAAAACTTAAAATTAAACTTAACTCAATTTATCTTAAAAATAACTCAAAATTTAAAATGATTTGCCTAAACATTTAATATTAAATTATTGACCAAAAGCTTTAAAAAAACATTTTACAGTCTACATAAATATTAAACTTCTTGAAGGATTTTTTATATTTTTTTTTACAATAAAGTAAAAGTTCAAAATAGGGATAAAATCCTTTTTAATAGACAGTGTATAGAAATTCACAAAAAAAACAGATATTTCGGTCACATATAAAGTGACCGTCATCAGTAGTAAAACTTTACTGCTTTTACTACTGAGGACGGTTATTACTGATGAGTTTTACTACTGATGACGGTCACTGTATATGTGACCGAAATATCTGGTATTTTTTGTGAATTTCTATACACTGTCTATTAAAAAAGGATTTTATCCCTATTTTGAACTTTTATTTTATCGTCATGGAAAGGCAGTGTGGTCTCCGAAATCATTTTTTTTACAAGTATTTTTTTTTACCAGATTTATGCTTGCATACACAAACTAAAACCACTCAGGGGACAGAATATGATTTAAAAAGCAGTAACGTTGGTTTTGAAAAACATTTAAGAAATCTATTTCATTTGAACTGACTTTTAACATGCACTCTTGCGAGCTTCTGACGCCTCTTTATCAATTCGATAGAAGACCTAAAAGTATGTTCTAAAAGTATCTAAAAGTATGCAATAAGTTCTAAAAGTATGCAATAACAACGAAGATAAAAAAATAAGGGTAAAAAATAAACCCTGAACTCCATGAGCTCTTAGTACGTGTTTCACCTTCGCAACTGCTAATCCAAAATATTCAGTACCCTCTTTGACGTCATTATTATGATATATGAGGTCATTATTACCTCTTTGACGTCATATTTATTACCTATTTGACCTCATATTATTAACTATTTGACGTCATAGAGGTCATTATTACCTTTTTGACGTCAGCAAGTCATTTACTACTTTAGTTTTTGATAAGATGCAAGTTCTAAAAAATATGCAATGGCAACGAAGGGTTTCATGGTCTGTTTTTCATACAAGTCTTTGCGACGTCTTTGCAACTGCGTTGCCAAGCCTCTAGTCGTTAATCCGAATATTCAACGTTTTGTATATTTCATTACCTCTTTGACGTCTACAAATCATGCGCTACTTTATTTGTTGATAAAGTACAAGGTAAAAAAAATATGCAATGGCAACGAAGGGCCTCATGGTCTGTTTTTCATACAAGTCTTTGCGACGTCTTTGCAACTGCTTTGCCAAGCCTCTAGTCGTTAATCCGAATATTCAACGTTTTGTATATTTCATTACCTCTTTGACGTCAGCAAATCATTTACTACTTTTTTTGTTGATAAAATACAAGGTAAAAAAAATATGCAATGGCAACGAAGGGTCTCATGGTCTGTTTTTCATACAAGTCTTTGTGACATCTTTGCAACTGCTTTGTCAAGCATCTAGTCATTAATCCGAATATTCAACGTTTTATATATTTCATTACCTCTTTGATGTCTACAAATCATTTACTACTTCATTTGCTGATAAAGTACAAGGTCTAAGAAATATGCAATGGCAACGAAGGGCCTCATGGTCTGTTTTTCGTTCTAAGTCTTTGCGACGTCTTTGCAACTGCTTTGCCAAGCCTCTAGTTGTTAATCCGAATATTCAACGTTTTGTATATTTCATTACCTCTTTGACGTGTACAAATCATTGACTACTTCATTTGTTGATAAAGTACAAGGTCTAAAAAATATGCAATGGCGACGAAGGGTCCGAGGGTCTGTTTTCATACAAGTCTTTGCGACGTCTTTGCAACTGCTTTGCAAAGCCTCTAGTCGTTAATCCGAATATTCAACGTTTTGTATATTTCATTACCTCTTTGATGTCTACAAATCATGCGCTACTTTATTTGTTGATGAAGTACAAAGTCTAAAAAATATACAATGGCAACGAAGGGTCTGTTTTCATACAAGTCTTTGCGACTTCTTTGTAACTGCTTTGCAAAGCCTCTAGTCGTTAATCCGAACATTCAACGTTTTGTATGTTTCATTACCTCTTTGACGTCTACAAATCATGAGCTACTTTATTTGTTGATAAAGTACAAGGTCTAAAAAATATGCAATGGCAACGAAGGGTCCGAGGGTCTGTTTTCATACAGGTCTTTGCGACGTCTTTGCAACTGCTTTGCAAAGCCTCTAGTCGTTAATCCGAACATTCAACGTTTTGTATGTTTCATTACCTCTTTGACGTCTACAAATCATGCGCTACTTTATTTGTTGATAAAGTACAAGGTCTAAAAAATATGCAATGGCAACGAAGGGTCCGAGGGTCTGTTTTCATACAAGTCTTTGCGACATCTTTTCAACTGGTTTGCAAAGCCTTTAGTCGTTAACCCGGATATTCAACGTTTTGTATATTTCATTACCTCTTTGACGTCAGCAAATCATTTAATACTTTATTTGTTGATAAAGTACAAGGTCAAAAAAATATGCAATGGCAACGAAGGGCCTCATGGTCTGTTTTTCGTACAAGTCTTTGCGACGTCTTCGCAACTGCTTTCCCAATCCTCTAGTCGTTAATCCGAATATTCAACGTTTTATATATTTCATTACCTCTTTGACGTCTAAGAATCATTTACTACTTCATTTGTTGATAAAGTACAAGGTCTAAAATATATGCATGGCAACGAAGGGCCTCATGGTTTGTTTTTCATACAAGTCTTTGCGACGTCTTTGCAACTGATTTGCCAAGCCTCTAGTCGTTAATCCGAATATTCAACGTTTTGTATATTTCATTACCTCTTTGAAGTCTACAAATCATTTACTACTTTATTTGTTGATTAAGTACAATGTCTAAAATATATGCAATGGCGACGAAGGGTCCGAGGGTCTGTTTTCATACAAGTCTTTGCGACGTCTTTGCAACTGCTTTGCAAAGCCTCTAGTCGTTAATCTGAATATTCAACGTTTTGTATATTTCATCACCTCTTTGTCGTCTACAAATCATGCGTTACTTTATTTGTTGATAAAGTACAAGGTCTATACAATATGCAATGGCAACGAAGGGCCCGAGGGTCTGTTTATCATACAAGTCTTTGCGACGTCTTTGCAACTGCTTTGCAAAGCCTCTAGTCGTTAATCTGAACATTCAACTTTTTTTATATTTCATCACCTCTTTGACGTCTACAAATCATGCGCTACTTTATTTGTTGATAAAGTACAAGGTCTAAAAAATATGCAATGGCAACGAAGGGTCCGAGGGTCTGTTTTCATACAAGTCTTTGCGACGTCTTTGCAACTGCTTTGCAAAGCCTCTAGTCGTTAACCCGAATATTCAACGTTTTGTATATTTAATTACCTCTTTGACGTCAGCAAATCATTTAATACTTTATTTGTTGATAAAGTACAAGGTCAAAAAAATATGCAATGGCAACGAAGGGCCTCATGGTCTGTTTTTCGTACAAGTCTTTGCGACGTCTTCGCAACTGCTTTCCCAATCCTCTAGTCGTTAATCCGAATATTCAACGTTTTATATATTTCATTACCTCTTTGACGTCTACGAATCATTTACTACTTCATTTGTTGATAAAGTACAAGGTCTAAATATGCATGGCATTGAAGGGCCTCATGGTTTGTTTTTCATACAAGTCTTTGCGACGTCTTTGCAACTGATTTGCCAAGCCTCTAGTCGTTAATCCGAATATTCAACGTTTTGTATATTTCATTACCTCTTTGAAGTCTACAAATCATTTACTACTTAATTTGTTGATAAAGTACAATGTCTAAAAAATATGCAATGGCGACGAAGGGTTCGAGGGTCTGTTTTCATACAAGTCTTTGCAACGTCTTTGCAACTGCTTTGCAAAGCCTCTAGTCGTTAATCCGAACATTCAACGTTTTGTCTATTTCATCACCTCTTTGTCGTCTATAAATCATGCGCTACTTTATTTGTTGATAAAGTACAAGGTCGAAAAAATATGCAATGGCAACGAAGGGTCCGAGGGTCTGTTTTCATACAAGTCTTTGCGACGTCTTTTCAACTGGTTTGCAAAGCCTCTAGTCGTTAACCCGAATATTCAACGTTTTGTATATTTCATTACCTCTTTGACGTCAGCAAATCATTTAATACTTTATTTGTTGATAAAGTACAAGGTCTAAAAAATATGCATGGCAAAGAAGGGCCTCATGGTTTGTTTTTCATACAAGTCTTTGCGACGTCTTTGCAACTGATTTGCCAAGCCTCTAGTCGTTAATCCGAATATTCAACGTTTTGTATATTTCATTACCTCTTTGAAGTCTACAAATCATTTACTACTTCATTTGTTGATAAAGTACAATGTCTAAAAAATATGCAATGGCGACGAAGGGTTCGAGGGTCTGTTTTCATACAAGTCTTTGCAACGTCTTTGCAACTGCTTTGCAAAGCCTCTAGTCGTTAATCCGAACATTCAACGTTTTGTATGTTTCATTACCTCTTTGACGTCTACAAATCATGCGCTACTTCATTTGTTGATAAAGTACAAGGTCTAAAAAATATGCAATGGCAACGAAGGGTCCGAGGGTCTGTTTTCATACAGGTCTTTGCTACGTCTTTGCAACTGCTTTGCAAAGCCTCTAGTCGTTAATCCGAACATTCAACGTTTTGTATATTTCATTACCTCTTTGACGTCTACAAATCATGCGCTACTTTATTTGTTGATAAAGTTCAAGGTCTAAAAAATATGCAATGGGAACGAAAGGTCCGAGGGTCTGTTTTCATACAAGTCTTTGCGACGTCTTTGGAAAGCCTCTAGTTTTTACTCTGAAATATTTATCGCTCTGTATGTTTTATTACCTTTTTGATGTTAATTTATTTTATATTAATTTATAAAATACAAATTCTAAAAAGTATGCAGTGGCAAGGAAGGGTGTGTTTTCCATACAGGTCTTTACAACGCATTTGCCGCGGCTTTGCAACGTCTTTAATTTTTGATTTGAAATTTTCAATGCTCTGTGTATTTTATTACCATTTTGTGTATCTGTGTGCTCTGGGTATTTTATTACCATTTTGTGTATCTTTTTGCCCTGTGTATTTTATTACCATTTTGTGTATTTGTGTGCTCTGTATATTTCATTACCATTTTGTGTATCTGTGTGCTCTGTGTGTTATTACCATTTTGTGTATCTGTAGGATCTGGCTATTTTATTACCATTTTGTGTATCTGTGTGCTCTGTGTATTTTATTACCATTTTTTATATCTGTGTGCCCTGTGTATTTTATTACAATTTTGTGTATCTGTGTGCCCTGTGTATTTTATTACTATTTTGTGTATCTGTGTGCTCTGTCTATTTTATTACCATTTTGTATATCTGTGTGCTCTGTGTATTTTATTACCATTTTTTGTATGTGTATGCTCTGTGTATTTTATTACAATTTTTTGTATGTGTATGCTCTGTGTATTTTATTACCATTTTGTGTATCTATGTGACCTGTGTATTTTATTACCATTTTGTGTATCTGTTTGCTCTGTGTATTTTATTACCATTTTGTGTATCTGTGTGCTCTTTGTGTTTTACCATGTCAACTAAGCACGGGCTTCTTTATTCATTTGATAAAGGACAAGTTCTAAAATGAATGCAATGACAGAAACGATAAAAAAGAAAATAAGGGCATAAAATCCCCCCTGAAGATCAGATAATCCATAAGCTCTGAGGGTTTGTTTTTCATATAAGTCTGGCTGAGGAGTGGGTTGAGTCTTTTTCAACTCCTCAATTGCTTCGTTGAACCAGTATTTGGATAATCCCATTTCTGTTAAGCGAATCGAAAGTTTGTCAAAATCAGGGGTAAATATTGAGTTCTTTGGAGCCAAGGCTACTTGGTGGATTAGTCCAAGGCATTCATCTACAATTTGAATAGTCGGAGTGTCGTACTGATCTGAAAAATACAAGAAAATCTTAATTTAAAATATGTTTAGTATATATGTAAGATATATTTTTTATTGAATATATTTTCATCATTTATATATATATTTATTTTTTATTTACTGCTACTACTATTAACAAGTCACTGCGGCACCTGAGGCCAACGCATTCTCACAAAACCTCCATCTTTATACCCTCCGAGGAAGTTCCCATTTCTCCTTAAGCTTTCCTTCTGACATCCTCCTACCCTATCTGGGGATGCCTTGCTTATCGTTTGGGCCTAGACGTTTGGCAAACAAGGTCAATCTTTGGCAATCTGTAATCATTCATTCGTAGAACGTATTCTAGCCATCTTTTCGTCTCTCTCATTATAGCCTTAGAAAGCGGGATTGAACCACATTTTTCGTACAGCTTACTATTTCAGATACGATAAGTCAGTCGGGTACCCACAACATTCCATTTGCAAATTCTCTGGAAAACATCTAGTAAATCCTCGTCCGTTTTTTAAGCACCCACGCTCCAGAACCATACTTGACCACTGTCATCAATGTAGCTTCTAATATTCTAATTTTGGTTCGCAGACTTATCTTCTTATTCTTCCAAACTTTTTTTCGACTGTGAAAAAACACCCTGGGACTTAACTATTCTACTTCTGACGTATTTACTGCATCCACAGTCTGTACTAGGTTGATGAAATCGTATATAAGTATTTAATTAACTACATTAAATAAAAAAATCACTTACTATATACATATTTCACTTTGTACTTATATTTTCTAAATTTTTATTTAATTTATGTTAAAAACATTTTTTGTAAAGAAAGCACAAAGAATATCTTTATTTCAGCAGTATTTCTGTCTATGTTATCAACTCTAGTCTATTGAATATAAATTGGGTTAGTACTATGACATTTTTATTCAAAAGCACCCTGCTTTGTAATTCTTTCTTCCCTCTGATTGGTCACTCGTAAAACTTTTTATTTAACTAGCCAATCATTAGATGCCACCACACACTTTCAGGTATCCTAGTATTTCATTGGTAGGGCTGTTCCCAAAGACCCAATGCCTGGACGCTGCCCACTTCTTAGTGTCAAGCCAATCACCTAAGATTTTACCCTTATTTTTATTGAAATGTGCACTTGTTTAATGTTCAAATATTTCTTACTGGAATCTTAGGACAACTAGTTGATTTCGGAGCCATTTTCAAAATGCTTCAGTCAAAATCACCTTGGAGTTAAACACTGGAGCAACTTGAAGTTAAAACACTGGCAATGTAGGATTAGCTACACAATCTCTTTTTGTAACATATTCATAGCCATTTGGCTGAATACCCTTCCATCATAAGACATCCCGTCCACTTTGGTACCAGATTTAAAAATATTCAACAAAATTTTTTTTCCTTTAACAGTTCTTGTAAATTTATTGTACATTCCCTAATTATCTTTAATTATAGATTGGCCTATAATAGTATTAAAAATAGTATTGCCTATAGGTATTACTATAATCATTGACATTAATCTTTAACTTCAAAAAAATTTTACTTGGAAATGCCTAAATTTGTTTTATCAAGATTCATCATATTGGGGTTATAGGTAAATATTTAATAATCAAGATAATCTACCTCTGTAAACAACTCTCTGATAGAACTGGGTCACCATCTTTTGTTCCCATGTAATGCCTTTTCCCTCATTTGCAGCTTCAAATAAGTCGACATCGTATGGAATTGTCTCGTAGTTCTTTAGCGACTCCCGGATAAAGGGGTTCGTCGAGTTGAGATACATGTGATACAAGGACTGAATGCCGAAAAACGGTTTTGGGCCATTAGTCAAAGCGTCTTCGATAGTTTCTAGGGGTGGACTAACAATGGGAACAGATATGAGGCTAACCAGTGTTGCAATGTAAATCGTTGTTAGAAAAAAGTATTGAAGCCACAAAGTAGTAATATAGACTCTCAGAGGCCAGCGAGACCTGTAAATATTATTGGAAGTAATTAAGTGTATTTTGATTGAATTTCTTCAGTCAGAACTTTAAAATTAAATGTAAACCGCCAAAAAACAGCTAGTGCTGGGTTATATATTTTCATTAAGTTTTGAGCTATAATTCAAGGATTGAATGCTAAAAAAAAGTTTTTGGACTAACAGTCAAAACATTTTGATGGTTTCCAGTGGTGGTTTTGCCGCAGGAACAGAAATAAAGCTGACCAGTGTTGCAAAATAAATTGTTTTTATAACAAAAGTGCTAGAGCCGATAAAGTGGTAATTTAAACTCCAAGATGCCCAGGGGGATCTTTTAAAGTAGTCTGAAATGTATTTAAATATTAATACGTTCAATTAGACAGAACTGTAAAATTAAATGTAAACGCCCTAAATGTAAAACACCGAGTTTTGGGCTATATTTTTCATTGACTTTTGGGCTATAATACAATGACTGTATGCCAAAAAACGTTTTGGGCTGATAGTCAAAGCCTTTTTGATGGATTATAGCGGTGGTCTTACCATAGGAATAGAAATGAGGCTGACCAGTGTTGCAATGTGAACTGTTGTAAAAAAAAGGACTAGAGCCATAGAGTGGTGATCTAGACTCTTAAGAAGCCATCGGATCTGCTAAAATATTCTTAGATGCAATTATAATTAATTGTAATGTTTTTATTCAGCCAGAACAGTAAAACTAAATTTAAATCACCCTACCATACTTTGTATTAGGTTATACTTTTCGTTGAGCATAATTGGTACATTACAAGGATTGAATGCAAAGAAATGGGTTTTGGCTAATAGTTTGGTTTTATTTTTGGTTTCTAGTGGTTGGAATAGAAATGAGGTTGGCCAGTGTTGTAATTTGAACTGGTGTTACTACAAAGTACTAGAGCCATAAAGTGATGATGCAGACTCTAAGAAGCCAATGGATCTGCTAAAATATTCTTAGATGCAATTAAAATAAATTGTAATGTTTTCATTCAGCCAGAACATTAAAACTAAATGTAAATACCCCGAATATACATTGTTTTAGTTTATATTTTTCATTGAGCACAGTTGGTACAATATAATGATTGAGTGCGAAAAAATGGTTTCTATTAGGTTCGATTAAAATAAGTTGTAATGTTTTTATTCAGTCATAACAATAAAACTAAATGTAAATCACCCGAACATGTATTGTGATAGTTTATATTTTTCATTGAGCACAATTGGTACAATATAAGGGTTGAATGCGAAAAAATTGGTTCTATTAGGTTTGATTAAAATAGATTGTAATGTTTTTATTCAGCCAGACCAATAAAATTTAATGTATACTACCGAAAAATGACCTTGCATCGAACTGAATATTGTTTTGAGTTATAACTTAATGATACAACAATAAGAACAAAAATGAGTCTAGCGCTTGTTGCAATATAAATAAATGTATAAAAATATAATATGTATAAAAATGTACAATAAATGTATAATAAATATAATAAAAATGTATATAAAAAAAAAATATAAAAAAAATGTATAATAAATATATAATAAATGTATAAAAATGTATAATAAATGTATAAAAAAATGTATCAAGCCATAAAGTTGTGATAATGACTCTCAGAGGCCAACGAGATCTGTAAAATATTATTGGGTGTAACTAGATACATTTGCTTTTTCAGTCGGAACAGTAGAATTAAATTTATACCACCCAGAAATACCTTGTATTGGGATAGGTTTTTTTTATAGAGTTTTGGGATATATAACAAGGATTGAAGGCCAAAAAAAGGGTGGGCTAATTGTCAGTTCATTTTTGGTAGTTTATAGTGATCGTCTTACCATAGGAACAGAAATGAGGCTGATCAGTTCTACAGTGTAAATTATTTCTAAAACAAAGAGCCTGAACTTATTTGTCATTCAAATTTTTTACTTTTGTCAAATATTGGGAATTGCCTCTATAATGAACGAAATCTAATATCTCAATACTCATTAGATATTATTCAAATGGTGCCATTAAGTAAGTATGCAGCTTTGCACATTAATTGTCGGTATCATTCAATTCTGATTACTTTCTGATTTCTGATTTCTGAATTCTGATTAATTCTGATTTACTTTCCTGGTACCACAAATGCAATAATGCGAAGGGCATTCCAAAAATACAAGAAATTTTTGTCAACAGGGTTAAGGCAACTGTATTCTATGACTGTGAAGGAGTTCTGCTTGTGGATTTTTTAGAAGGCTTAAGAGATCTCTGGATTTCCGTAAAAATGGTATAAAGAGATGGAAGCATGACCTGGAGAAATGATTTGACATTGAAGGGGGTTTTTCTGAAAATCTATCAAAATAATGAATGTTTTAAACCCATTGTACGTTCAAAGATCCATTGCAATAGAAAAATCAATAAATAATTGGCGTTCTAGGCGCCTTTGCCTTTTCTTTGGCGTTCTAGAAGTATCTATTTTTGTTCAAAGTATCTATTATGTTCAGGCTCTTTGTTTTAGATTTAATTTTTGCATTTAAAAACGAACCATTCGAATAATATCTAATGCGCATTGAAATATTAGATTTCATTCATTATAGACGCAATTCCCAATATTTGACAAAAAAGTAAAAAGTTTGAATGACAAATAAGTAAAAATATGATACATAACTCATATTTCAAATGACAAATAAGTAAAAAGGTAAAACATTAAAACAAGAAAAAAAGAAGAGAGAAACAAATCTATAACCACCCAGAAATACCTTGTATTGGGATAGATTTTCTTTTTCATACTCAAATAAAATTCTCAAATTTGGAAAGCCTTATTTTCCACAAGGGGGGTATTTTCCGTGGGGGGGTATTTTCCGGGGAGTATTTTCCAGGGGGTATTTCCCGGGGGGTATTTTCCGGTGGGGGGTGGGGTAAACGCCGGCCACCTACCATAGGAACAGAAATGAGGCTTCGTTTTGCAGCGTAAATTATTGCTAAAACAAAGAGCCTGAACCATAAAGTGGTAATGTAGATTCAAAGAAGCCAACGGGATCTGCTAAAGTATTCTCAAATGTATTTAAATAATTTGTTATATGTTGTTCAGATAAAATAGTAAAATCATGTATAAACTACGTGGAAATAACCTTGTGTAAAAGTGAATATTGTATTGGTTTCTAATACAATGATATATCGATAAGAACAGAAATAAGGCTAACCAGTGTTGCAACGTGCATCGTTATTATAAAAAACAGTACCGAAGCCACGCAGTTATGGTGTAGAGTCTCAGTGACCAGGGGACTTCCGAAGGTTTTTTTTTACTTTAATTAAATAAAGCTAATATATTTATTTATTTAGAACAGTAGATATATATTTGAACTTCCAAATAAAGAAAACAGCCACAATTGAAATGATCACGCATGAATTGTGTATCGTCGCTCTCAAAACGAAAGGGCATATCTGACATTTATATTTAAATGAGCAAAAAAGTGGTAAAGATTTGCCTAATTGATCTTTATCCCTGTATTGTATCTGCAGAGGTATATGTACTCTGGAGTAGTAGAGGAGGCAAAAATACGGTTTTTAATATTCGATTACTATGGAATACAGTTCACTCTTTAGTAAAATTAAATAAAAAAAACAAGTTTTTTTAACTGAAAATAAGGAGCGACATTAAAACTTAAAACGAACAGAAATTATTCCGTATATGAAAGGGGCTGTCACCTCCTCAACGCCTCGCTCTTTACGCTAAAGTTTTTATTGTTTAAAAAAAATTGAGTTGTGAGAAAGTTAAACTTTAGCGTAAAGAGCAAGTCGTTGAGGAGGGGACAGCCCCTTTCATATACGGAATAATTTCTGTTCGTTTTAAGTTTTAATGTCGTTCCTTACTTTCAGTTAAAAAACTTGTTTTTATTTAATATTTGAGCGTTTTTGAATTAATGCAGGTTTTGATTTTGGCTCACAGTACATGAATAATTAAAACAAAATTTTCATATTAATTTACTTTTATTTGGTTAAATGGCTTTCTCGAAACTTGTTTCATTTTATTTACGAACGTTTTTATTAGTAATAAATATACGTAACTTACGAAGTAACTTACGTAACGAACTTCTATATTCATATATTTTTAATACGTATATTAGGGGTTCGCCCCTAGTCAATACCTTGCTCTTTAAGCGAAAGTTCGAATTTTGTTCCAATTCTTTAAAAATGACCGATTAATCACAAAGACCGTTAATTAGAATAAACAGCTCATATGAAAGTACTAAAAAATCTCTGGCTTAAAGAGTGAGTTATTGACTTGGGGGTGAACCCAATCATATATGTAATATTTTCTGTTCGTTTAAAGTTTTGATGTTGCTGCTGTTGCAGTTAAAAAACTTTTTTTTATATTTAATTTCTGATCTTTTTTTAAATAATGCTGGGAAGTCCGGCGTCCCCTTCATAGCAATGTCCCTTCCCCCATGAAAACTTCCTTTATGAAAAGATCCTCCTACATAACCCCCGACCCCAGGCACGTACGCAGGAATTTGTTTCGGGGGGTCGAATTTGTTTAGGGGGGGCCAAATCCTTCAAACCCATTATTCTGTGAGAAAAATCAGAAAATTATGGGAAAATGAAAAAAAAATCGTGAGATTTCGGGGGGGGGGGCCGGGACCAGAGGCTCCCCCCCCTGCGCACTTCCCTGCTCTACCCCCCCCCCACTAACAGGAAAAATCTCCCCTGAAAACGTCTGTACTGTATACTTCCCAATAACCCATACTATATGTTAACATTGGGTAAAGTTCATAACTTTCAGCCCTCCTCTGGGGAACTACGGGGGATTAAGTCATCCTAAAAGACATACTTGTAATGTTTTCGAACATGCTGAACAAAATGGCGATCTCAAAATTTTGACCAGGTGACTTTGGGAAAAAATGAGCGTGGGAGGGGGCCTAGTTGCCCTCCATTTTTTTTGGTCACTTAAAAAGGGCACTAGAACTTTTAATTTCCATTCCAATGAGCCCTCCCACGATATTCTAGGACTACTGGGTTTGATACGATCACCCCTGGGAAAAAAAAATAATAAACACACACCCGTGATCTTTCTTCTGGCAAAAAATGCCAAAATCCACATTTTTGTTGATAGGAGCTTGAAACCCCTACAGTAGGGTTCTCTGATACGCGGAATATGATGGTGTGATGGGTAGGATTAAACTTGATGAAACTTATATATTTGAAATCAGCATTAAAATTCGATTCTTTTGATGTATCTATTTGTATCAAAATACCGTTTTCTAGAGTTTCGGTTACCATTGAGCCAGGTCCCAATAACCAATACTATATATGTTAACATTGGGTAAAGTTCATAACTTTCAGCCCTCCTCCTGGGGGCTTCGAGGGATTAAGTCATCCTAAAAGACATAGTTATAATATTTTCGACCATGCTGAACAAAATGGTTATCTCAAAATTTTGATCAGGTGACTTTGGGAAAAAAATGAGCGCGGAAGGGGGCCTAGTTGCCCTCCATTTTTTTTGGTCACTTAAAAAGGGCACTAGAACTTTTAATTTCATTTCAAATGAGTCAACCAGTTATTTTCAAGTACCACGTGGTTTATGAGAAAACCCCTAGGAAAAAGAAAAAAAAAAACAAAAAACAAATAAACACGCATCCGTTATCTTTCTTCTGGCAAAAAATGCAAAATTCCACATTTTTGCAGATAGCAGTTTGAAACCTCTACAGTAGGGTTCTCTGATACGCTGAATATGGTGGTGTGATTTTCATTAAGTTTCTATAGCTTTTAAAGGGTCTTTTCTCCTTGTTTCGAAAATCAGGCAAATTTTCTCTGGCGCGTAACTTTTGATAGGTAAATTAACATTGATGAAACTTATAAATTTGAAATCAGAATTAAAATCTGATTCTTTTGATGTATCTATTGGTATCAATATTCCGTTTTTTAGAGTTTCGGTCAGCATTGAGCCGCGTCGCTCCTTACTTACAGTCCGTTACCACGAATTGTTTGATTCAGCTGGCGTTGTAACTACGATAATCTAAGGAAATTTTTTTCTGAAGTATCTTTCATTTGTTTAACCAATAAGCTAAACAGTATTGCAATAGATCATGTAAGAACAAAACAAATAGACAACGGGAGAGTAACTCTTTATTTAGGACGTTTATTTTGCTGTTTGAAGGTGGGGGGTTTCTCCCTGTTCGAATCTGGCATCTTGATTTTGTCTTTTTTTTGTAATATTTTCATTTGAATTAATTCTTGATACTGGAATCAAAGAGAAAAACAGTGATTACTATCACATTAAAAAATTAAATATATATATATATATATATATATATATATATATATATATATATATATATATATATATATATATATATATATATATATATATATATATATATATATATATATATATATAAATTCTGCTTTAACTCCGTTGGTTTGTGTTCTTGTAAGCCAATCACATTATTCCTTAAGCATTTTCATACATTTTTTTAAAATGAAAAAGTATGCTTCAACTCCATTGGCTTGTACGCTCGCAAACTAATCGTATTATTCCTTACGTGTATGTCCGAAAGGGAGGATGAATAACCGGGTCTTTTTTCTATCCGTTATTGTATTTGCCCACCACTGATATTTCAAATTTTGAGACGGTGAAAATAACACAAACCTTGGTTGTTTTTTTTTGCATGAAATTTCTAGGCAACAAAAAGGACGAAAAGTTTTGAGTCAAGTTATTGAGTTATCTTTTACGAGCAAAAGTCTCTCTTTTTAAAAGTCTCTCTATGTTGGAAGTCATTCACTTATACTGTTTATCCCCAAGTTTACAAGGTATGCTCTCTGTTGGGGTACTTTATTACTGGATTTTTTTTTTCAAAAATTCCTTCAAGGTGAAACTTCGGTAATTTCGTCACTTCAAAGTTTCGTGTTCATTTTATTTTAGCCTTTATAAGGAGAATTCATAATGATACTGTATACCGAAGTTAATCCACCCAAATGGAAATTAAGACCCCCCCCACCCTAGGTTTTGGCAAAAAAAGCTTTTTGGCATCTTTTTAATTTGAGTTTAGAAGAAAAATTCTTACCCCCGTTCATAGCCCTCAATTAGCACCACTTTGATTTGTCCCAAGAAGTAATTAATTGGTTTCCATATTACATACGAAATATCATGCTCATTTTGTACACTCTCTAAATGGCAGCTTTAACAAGCTGAATTTTTTCGTCATTTTTTTAAAACTTTAAATGTGCAAGCAAGAGAAAAATGAAATAGTAGAGCGTTCACAGTAAACACGCTAATTATAATAGTAATAATAGTAAATAATAGTAATAAAGACAAATAATAGCAACAATAATAGTAAACACGCTCAGAGTAATCAGAGTAAAAAAAGCCATTTGTAGGTTATAGCATGTCGGTTGTGTGTAAGTTGTTATTTGTACAGGGTTCTCACTAAAATCGGGCCTTCGGTGCTTGGGCAGGTGCTCTTTGTGTTTGTTAGCGTAGTAGGTACACCACTACAGATAGGCTGAATGTCCTAAAACACCCAACAGGGATCCCAAATTGGGATGCCAGTTTGCTAAGTTCGGGACCCAATGGAATCCATTTAATAAAACAGGGCGCTATAGCATCTCTTTTTAAGCAAAGAGCTTAGGAACTGTGCGTGCTCCATGGAAACTGTGCTAATTGAGTCGCAGCTCTAACACTCTAGCTCTTTTTATTTTTGGCTCCTATGAAAATTTATTCCCTATTTTCGATTATAACAACTGTGTATACAAAAAGTGAAAAAAAGTGATCTTCAGGTCTTATGACTTTTCCTATCTGGTTCTTTCAGGGGGAGGAGGGGCAGGTAGCACATCAAGGAATATTTGTTCTCAGTTTTCTTCTATCCATGTTTTTGACCTTTTTGTTCCCAGCGTAATAGTATTAGAAAGTAATTATCTAACCGGTACCCTTTTTATATACACATACTTATTTTTTTTCTGATCTACATTATTAGTTTTCTTGAGCACCAAAATTTGTCATCGGTATACCCAATTTTAGATACTTTTGAATTTCTTGGGTAGCAAAAAAGCAGCCTGCTGCCACGACTTTAGACAAAAGAAGACTCGCCACCGGGTAGCGAGGAATCGACGTAATCGGTTTTACCGATTTTATAAAAAACAGTTTCCAAAGCTGCTCCTTTCAATTTGAGAGTTTTATTACTTTTAGAAAGAAAAGACTTTATACAACCTTTCTTGAAAATGAATCAACAAAAAGCTAAAATTCTTTCTGTTTTATTTTGAATTTTGCGAATGCTTTGCCTATGAGAAGTGGGGTGGTTGTGAGGACCGTCATTTCTCCAAAAACTGAGATACTTATTTTTGTTGATTTTTTAAAAGATAAATTACCTGTCTATTATCTGTGGGATCCGTAAAAGAGCGCCTATATTATAGAAGAAAGCTTTCTTCCAATCCAGCCAGGCTCTTGGGGTTCCAACAGCCATTTTGTATGTCCATGCAAATACGACCATTAAAGCTCCCCCAAGAATTACAAGTAAGACTACAACTGCCCACATAATATCTTTAAAAGGCATAACGAGGGCGTACCACTTTGGTACTTCTCCTGGAGCTCTTGCTAGAAGGCAAATTTCATCTAAGATATGGGGATATATCATATCCCTTTTTGAAGTTTCAATATCGTTGGGCCAGTTGGACGTTGCCCCTATGTCTACTTCTCCTCTAACGATTAATCCTTTTTGGCCTGTGTAAGTCCCGTTGGGCAGACGCTTCCCCCATAAGACGTCATCGTCAAGTAATTTTGTGTTTAGTTGCATTTTTAGGCTTTCAGCAAATAGCTGTACTGTTCTTGCATCTTGGCCTTTGTAACCATTCTTCCCTAGAAAGAGAGAAAAAGGGAGAAGAAGCCTAGGGCTGAAAAGGGGGAAAGAAAAAAGAGAGAAATATTGAGAGAGAGAGGAATAAATTGATTTTTGTCAGAAGTCAGTTTGACGACGTCGTGATTACAAGTTTTATATTTTCTATATTAAGGCAGTTGAAATACTCTTTGGATTAAAGAGTCGCAAGGAAATTCCTTAAATAGTGGGAATAATACAACAAAAAGTTCACAGACATTTTTCCATTGAAAACCAAACGGTTTTGTTTATGATCAGTTTGCCTGAGTCCATAAAAATGGACTTGAGGACACTCCATACTATAATCTCTGAGTAAACATTAAAAAAACCTGCCCATTTCCTTCGCCTAATGGCTAGTGCATTCAAACAAAAATCAGTTGTTAATCCTTATTTAAATCCTCTTTGCTGGACCAAGACTCTTCTTGGACTTGGTCAAGTTGAATTCTGAATAGTTCATATCGTTTTGGTGATTGAATATGTGGTAAATTGGCGCGCAAAATTTTTAACGCAGAGGGAAATAACTGGAATTTTTTTTGTCCTTTTGTGGTTAATAGGACCCACAACACTAAGAAAAACAATCCGGGTATAAATTTAAAAGTATATTTTTTGCCAATGTGAAAAGCAAAAAAGATCATTTTGGAAAATACAACAATAAAAGCCTCTGAACTTCTTAACAATTGAATATACTTATGAAAAACGGAGTGACCTTACTAGATCTAGGCTGATTAGTTAACTGCATCGTGCCACAAACCTCAGTTTGACGAAGAACAACCCACAAAAGCGTATTAAAAATCGCTTCCCCCAAAAATACGACCCAAAAAGGAACAACTGGCTTTTTTTCTGAACGGTTCGAAACTTTCAATTCCAAATTAATGGGTCAAGGGGATTCTGATTTGCAAACAAGTTAAGTCGGGGATGGCCCCCGAGGTAAGCCATAAAAATGTTATTTTTTATTGGCTTTGAACTTGTATCCGTAAAAAATTCAGCCAAGGGGATCCCAATTTGAAAAAAAACATAACGGCGTTTTGAATGTCAAAAATAATTTTTACTTTTTATGAAACTGAAAGCTTTTTTTCATGGAATAACCAATTAATAACAGCTTTTCACTAGAAATTTATTGTTTCCAATCTTAATCGTTTCTAAAAAAAAATAGTATTACCTTTCTCCTGCAGGAATTTCAGCGGTATCTGTTTGCTACAGGCACATTTGGAACTACAAGAATAGCCTCTCCCTCTGCCGATCAGAGTTTGGAGATACACGTGGGATAAAAAGTGTGTTTAATACCAAAGATTGTTTGTAACAATTTACTGACAATTGTGCTATTGAAATAAGGGAAAACTCTAGCTAGCAATTGCTTGTGATTTTTTTAAAATAAATTGAAGTGCTGTTGGAAAAAAAAAAATCTAAATGGATTTTGAGCACGAAATCCAAAATTGAAGAATAAACTAGCTGTTTTATTCATTTGATATACAAATTTGGACCAGTTTGTGTTCTATATCTTTTTATCATATTTGCTTACTGTCTTGATCAGTGTTTCCCAAACTAGGAGCGAATATTGAGTGGGTCGTGGTTGCAAGCATTAATATTGGTAGTGCTTAGACTCCATAGTGGCGAGTAGTGGAACTTATTTGTTCCAATTGAAATGAAAAAATATTTTTTTTACAAGTGTTAACAATACTACTATACTATACTACTATACTACTATACTACTATACTACTAGTGAATTAAACGTACTCTTTTATATACTGTATATGGAATGTCAAACTGGAGATGCCACAGTACCGCGACAGATACCCGCCAGACTGGTTATTTCAAGACACCACAATTAAGAGTTGGAATGCGAAGAGTAGTTTTCATCGCGTTTAAGATATTTAAACTGTTGTTTTTTGGGGTTTAGGGGGGGAAGGTACCTAGGTTAGGTTACGTGTTTAATATACGCTATGCTTTACCCCCCCCCCCCTAATGTGCAAACATATAGCCCAAATTTGCTTCTAAACTATTATATATTAATCCTATTTTATTTCATTAGCATTAACCAGACTTGACTTCTTTAGCAGTATATAAAAGAGTAGGCCTACGCTTAATTCACCAGTCCAACAATATGAACGGAAGAGTGTTTAAATAATAAACACAACTTAAATTATTTTTTTATTACTAACATAACTGCAGCTGCAAGTTCTTATTTTTACAAAGTTCTTTCAATGGGAGGATGTATTTATTTCCAATTTTTTTTCATTACAGTTTCAGCATCAACTTCAACTTTAGTTGCTCTTAATCGCAGTGAGTTTGATCAACTTTATTTCTATACTTAGTTTTAATCTAAACCATAGCCGAAAATCTGGCCTCACATTGATATGAGATAGTAGATGTGGGTAGCCGCGATACATTTCTTCTGCGTGCAGAACTTCGCTGATTTCCAGGGGAAAAGTACCGACACGATTAGTGGAATTGCGTAATGAAGTTACAATTTACTTGGAAGGAAAAACTGGATATATTAAACGTTTACTGGGTGACAAATTCATTCTCAAGCTCGCTTATTTGGCGGATATGTTTTCCTAAATTAAACGAACTCAATTTGTATTTGCAAGTTTCAGATGAATCAGATATTTTTGCAGTTCGCAATAAAATTCGAGCGTTCAAAAAAAATGCTGTGGAAAAGCTGCATTGACAATGGCTATTATGATTGTTTTGAAACACTTGAAACTTTTATTATTGAAAACAAAGTGCAGCCTAAGAAGAACGTCTAGAATCTAGACATTTTAAGCACTATTTCATATCTTTCTTTATATATGAAGGCCCCATTTTTAAGCTGCGCGGGAAATCGGATAGAGTGCAGGGTTAGTAAAAAAAACTTTTTGACAGTTCTGTTGGTTGAAATTATTAATAATAATTGGAATAGCGAATCGTAATTGAGAAAGCATCCATTATCCGCCGTTGTCAAGAGCAGATGGTTCAGATTCTGAACCATCAGATGGCTTGGCCACTTTATGTGGTGCTCAAGCGAGTACTTGACACGCCAGTCACCCTTCCCAATGGAAGAAACAGTAAGGAGGTAGAACTAAATCTTCACATGCTCCAGGAAGATTAAGGAAGACCTCGTGCTTTTGTGGGATTCTGAAAGCACGACTACAAATGGCATAAATTATGGTTGAGGATGGTCCTACCCCAAACAGAAGACTGAAGGCGGTGATAGAAGGTTGTCCAGCACATCTTTGACGCTTAGTTGGCTGGATAGTTGTGCCGCGTCTGAACTACAAAGTATAATTGAGATAGAATTGAGGGAACAGGTCTAATGTGCCAAAAATCAGATATGAGGGCCTAAGATGTACCTTTTCTATGGCATGAGAATTTTTCCCAGAAGTATTCTCTGATTCTTATTCGTAAAAGCTGTGATTTTCATCGAAGACGAGTCATCAAATTTATGAATGTAGCACAGGACTCTATACATGCCCTCCCATAAAAAAAAATAAATGAGTAAATAATGTTAAGGGAAAAATGGAACGCAATAAAAAAAGGTAATACCAAACTCTTCCAGAATATCAAATGTTTTTTCTGTAGTTAATTTTCAGAAAAGGAACTACAGAAAATGAAAGATAGTAACATTAAAACTTTGCCTGTTAATATGCAATTCTGTGAACTGTGTGTTAATCGCACCAAAACTTCTGCTCAAAGAACCTCAAAGAATGTTACTCGCATTCGGGACCTCATAAAAACCACACAGACATTTAGGAAGTGAACTCATACAAGAGGCCGTTTTTACTAGTTCTGGTTGAGCCTGTTATACCGAGCTTCAAAAAAATTTGAATTTCGCTTCTAGAATCTGCGTGACCCCAAAACTGAAAATGTGCCTTTGTCCGATCCCTCCAATAAACCATGCTATCAATAGCCCAGTGAACCCTTTTTTTTATAGACATTATCTAATATTTTGGTTATGAAATGTTTAAGAAGACACGTTAGCCTTGTGTCTTGGTTAATCACAATGGCATGGGAAAATTTTTGCACCTTTTTGAACTTTCAAAATTCTTGGGGAACAAGTGATGCTTCCGCAGAACGTCGCGCAAAGCAATTACTGCATACTGGGGATGGGAAGATGACAATCGACAAATCTACACAATGTATCATATTGCCAGCATGCTTTTGTAAGATAACATCAATTGAAGACGAATTTATTCATAACGTTTCCCAAAGTTCATGTGAAATTACAAAAGTCCTCAGTGGCTCCGTGCACGTGCTATAGTAGCCGCTACTAACAATGATGTGAACTCTATCAATTTCAATATTCAAAACGGACCATCAGGCAAAGTGACAACATATAAGTCCACTGATACCGTGATGAATCAAGACGAAGTTGTTAATTACCCAACAGAATTCTTGGGCTAGCTATATCACCGCACATTTTAATATTGAGAATCGGAGTGCCTATCATTATTCTCCGAAACATTAATCTGCCACAACTTAGTAACGGTACGAGACTTTCGGCAAAAAAGTTATGAAAAATGTCATCGAAGCCACAATTTTGAATGTAGAATCCTAGTGGGAAGATGAACTGTTATCACGTATTCAGATGGTCCCAAGAGATATGCCGTTTGAATTTAAATTAGCAGTCCGGTCAGGCTTGCTTTTGCAATGATCATAAATAAGGTACAAGGACAATCGCCGCAAGTGTGTGGAATAGATTTGGAGAATCCGTGCTTCTCATATGGGCAGCTGTATGTTGCCACTTCACGCGTGGGAAAAATCTTCCGATTTATTCGTTTACACGCCAGACAAAAAAAAAAAAAAAAAAGAAAAAAAAAAAAAAAAAAAAAAAAAAAAACCGTGCACCCAAGAGTACTCGAAAAAATTAATAAATAGTGTTAAAATAAATAGATTTTTTCTGTGTTTTTTAATTTTTGTGTTCTTGAATTTCCTTTCTTTTGAGATCGCAGCAACATGCGATGGGTAAGCCAGCTACTGAAGTACAAAAATACCAAGAAACATCAAACCACAGATGGCGTTGGTGATTTTTGTTTAACACTAGGCCCAGTTGTCACTCTTAAAAGCCACGAATAATTATTTTACTTACCTTCAACAGTGAAAGGTGGCCATTCCATAACAACATAGTTCAATATAGCACCCGGCTTGATATCCAATTTGCCATTGTCTAATCCATTGTCTACTGTCCATACTGTTGATCTCAAGTCCAAAAACTGTTGTTTATAAATAATTGGTTTCTTGCCTTTAAATCTTATAGCTTTGACAGTTCTAAAATGAAGAAGTACCTCCAATGTTTTCATTTTTTTGAATTGTTCTCTTGATGTGGTAAAGATTATAATTTTTGTCGATGTGTTAATTTTTTCTGCGGCCAGTAAAGCTGTCAATATATCTGCAAAGTTCTCCGTAAAGAAAACTATGACGGGACAGTGGTCTGTAAAGTCATTTACTTTGAAATTCTTATAAGTGTGAATTCTTTTCGGACTGTTGTTGTGATTTAAGAAGATTGTACTCTGTTGATAATTATCCACAAAAATGTCATGACATTGACCATTGTTAAAGATTTGGTCATAGCCAGTAACTATGGTCGCTGTCATTGTGAAAGCTGTAAATAGAATCTTCATATACTGGAAAAGAAGTTGTAATTAGAAGCTTATACATTTACGCAGCCCGGGAAAAAAAAAGTTGACTCCACAGGGCCAGAGAGAAAACATGATCAAAACCATAGTCTTAGCTAAGATGATTAACTCGGGTGGGTCAGTCCTCTTACACATTGCTCTGGCCTCCCGCTCTTGCGAAAGAGTCACGTCAGGTATCGCAAATGAGTAGCCTAAAGTAACCAAATGGTAGTGGTGACAAAGATTTTGACGAATATGGTGCTGGTGATAGCTGTGGTGTTGATGGTTATTAATTAAAAAAAAACTTTCTGAAAAAGAAGTTTTTCAAAAAAAAGTGAAGGCCATTTTAAACTTAAGCTCAGCAGATACAAATACCTGTTAAAATTCAAGCTCAAAACAACCAGAAATTACCAGTAAAGAATAAATGAAACCCAAAACAAACAGATATTAAATAAACAATCATAGCCAAAAAAATACAACAAGTAATAATGTAAATGAATAAATAAATCTTTAAGCGAGTAATGCTTAGATTGAATATGAAAATCTAGCTTAAAACTAAAACAAATATTTTGCTATTAAAGTATAAATGAAACTTAAAACGAACATATATTAAATAAACAATCAATGCAAAAAAAGCAAAAAATATATATTAATGTAAATGAGTAAATAAATCTTTAAATAAGTAAGACTTAAATTGAATGTACAAGTAAGGCTGGAAACGAAAATAAACCACTCCAAGCAAGAGTTTCTGTATCATGTCTTTCTCTCACTGTGAATGTTTATAACCTATTGCGTCTGCGGTGCTTTACTGAAAACCAGTATTATAAAAAATGTTTTCTTTTGTGCTTACTATCGAAAATAAAGATTAAAATTACAGTAAATTTTGATTTGATGAACTTTCAGCAATTAATATCATTATACATAAAATATTCAGTTTAATTTATTAGCTCTTTTTAAAGTTGTTCAAGACGAATATAGTCTCATTACAAACAAGTGTTTGGATACTGCCTCCTTCTTCAACTGTAAATAAAAACCAAAAGTCTCCTGCGTCATTGACGATTAACTGAAAACGAATTATATTATAAATATTTTCTTTTCCAGTTCTTTCGGCATTGAAAATAAAAATAAAATTACAGTGAAATAAATTCTTGAAGCGATGGATCTTTCAACAATTAATATCCTTATACATCAAATATTCACTTTGATGCTGTTTATACTTTCCAAGACTGTTCAAGACGCATATAGTTTGTTTTTTTGGGGGGGGGGGGCTAAGGATGGCTTTTAGTAATTGTTTATGTAGGGTTTTGTAAAGGGTGATGTCTACCCATACAAGTTTAATAAACTTCGGGTTTTGTTGATAATGTCTTTTATTTCTTTTTTAATAAAACCCTTTTTCTCGTAACAGGTATTTGTATCTCCTGAGCTTAAGTTTAAAATGGCCTTTACTTTTCTTTGAAAAACCTATTTTTCGGAAAGCTTTTTAAATTAGTTTTTGTTTGTTTTTGATTGCAAAAAGTTTCAAGTTTTTAAAAATTCCTTATTTCAAAATCAAATAAAAAAAAATAAATCAAATGTTCGTCAAAGTATCAAAACTGGTATCAAAGTGACAAAAATGGGTTTGTGTCCACCTCGGGGTTCTTATTATCTGAGGTTTGAACAATTTTTAATAAAATGGCTATCTCAAAATTTATATTGGATAGGTGTGGGAAAAAAGGGCGGGGGGGGGGCTAATTAACCTGCTGTCTCTTTTGTCTCTTTAAAAGTGAACTAGAGCTCTCTATTTTTAATGAAATGATCCCTCTCTGTAGTTTACACGAGCATAAAATAAAAGTTCAAAATAGGGATAAAATCCTTTTTAATAGACAGTGTATAATAAATTTCACAAAAAATACCAGATATTTCGGCCACATATACAGTGTCACATATACACTGTCAATTAAAAAGAATTCTATCCCTATTTTGAACTTTTATTTTATTGTCATGGAAAGGCAGTTTGGTCTCCGAAATTATTTACACGAGCATCCCTTCCATAAGAAACATATATATCCCCAGAGTATAAATTACAACGCCTGTCCCTGGGCCCTGGGGGGTTGTGTCGACCCCGGAGTTTTAATATCTGATGGTTGAACTATTTTTAACAAAATGGTAACCTCAAATTTTTTTGGATGTGTTTATCCATCCGATAAACCCAAAGGCGTGGAGGGTGGGAGGGGCTAGTTGCCCTCCAATCTTTTTTCACTCTGAGAAAATGACCTACAACTTTTAATTTCCATTTAAATGAAACCTCTCTGAAGTCTATACGAGCATCCCTTTCATAAGAACCACATACAGGCCCAGGACATAGCTTACAATGCCTGTCCCCGGGTCCTGGGGGGTTGTGTTGACACCGGAGTTTTTGTTACCTGACCTTTGAACTATTTTGAAAAAAATGGCTATCTCAAAGTTCTTATTTGATGGGTTTGAGGAAAATACGGCGTGGAGAGGGGGGATAGTTGCCCTCTGATCTCTTTTGACTCTTAAAAAGCGAATGAGAAATTTCAATTTCCAAGATGAGCCCTCTTCGAAGTTTATGCGAGCATACCTTCCATAAGAACCATATATGCCCCCAGAGCAATACTTACAATTTCTGCCCCAGGCCTCGGAGGGGGAGGGGGGGTTGTGTCGACACAGGAGTTGTTCTTATCTGACTTTTGAACTATTTTTAACGAAATGGCCATACTTAATGGAATTTTTGCTATATGATTTTTTTTTCTGCTATATGATCGTATTTTTAACAAAATGGCTACCTCAATTTTTTTATCAGACGTATTTGGATAAAAAGGGCCTAGGGGGGGGGCTAGTTGCCCTCTGGTTACTTTTGACTCTTAAAAAGTGCACTAGAACTCTTGATTTCCAATCTAATGAACCTTCTTTGAAGTCTATACGACGGCCCCTTCTATATGAAGTGGGAAAAAAATAAATGGAGTGTGGGGGGAGGCTAGCTGCCTTCCAATCACTTTTGACTCTTTGAAAGTGAGTTACAACTTTCAATTTCCAATAAAATGAGCCCTCTATGAAGTTTATACGAGCATCCATTCCATAACAACCATATATACCCCCAGGGCAAAACTTGCAACGCCATTCCTTGGGCCCTCGGGGGCTGTGTCAACACTGGAGTTTTTTTATCTAAACTTTGAACTATTTTTAACAAATTTTCTATCTCAAAATTTTTATCTGATGCATTTAGGGCGGGGAGGGGGAGGAGCTAGTTGCCCTCCGATCTCTTTTGCCTTTTAAAAAGCGAAAGAGAACTTTCAATTTTCAGTATAATGAGCCCTCTCCGAAGTTTATACGAGCATCCCTTCCATAAGAACTATATATACCCCTAGAGCATTATTCATAACGTCTGCCTCTGGGCCCTGGGGGGTTGTGTCGACACAGGAGTTTTTCTTATATGACCTTTTAAATATTTTTAATGAAATGGCTATTATAAAAATTTTATCGGATGGGCTTGGGGAAAAAAGGGTGTGGGGGGGGGGCTAATTACCTTCGGATATATTTTGACTCGTAAAAATTGAACTAGAACTGTGAATTTCCTTTTAAATGAGCCCTCTCTGAAGTTTATACGAGCATCCCTTTCATAAGAACCATTTACGCCCCCAGGACAACACTTACAACGCCTATCCCCCGGCCCCTGGGCGGAGTTTTTGTTATCTAATTTTTGAACAATTTCCAAAAAAATTGGATATCTCAAAATTTGTAGCAGATGGATATGGGGAAAAACGGGTGAGGGAGGGGGCTAGTTGCCCTTAACTCTCTTGACTCTTAAAAAATGTACTAGAACTTTTAATTTCTAACCAAATGAGCCGTGTATTTAGCTTGTGCGATTGTTTATTTCAGAAAGAACGTACACATTTTGTGAGTGAAGAAGGGCGAATGTTTTTCTGTGCTCAGGGGGGTTGTATTGACACCGGGGTTTTTGTTATATGAGCCCTGAACTATTTTTAACAAACCGAATCTTACAAAATTTTCGTCAAATTGGTTTGGAAAAAGAGAGCGTGGGGGGGGGGGCTAGCTGTCCTTGAATCATTTTTACTATTAAAAAGTGAGCTCGAACTTTCAATTTCCAATCAAATGAGCCCTCTTTGAAGTGTATATGAGCATCCCTTTCATAAGAACCATATATGCCCTTAGGACATAACTTACTACGCCTGCCCCCGGGCCCTGGGGGGTCTTGACGACACCTGAGTTTTTGTTATCTAACTTTTGAGCAATTTTTAACTTAATGACTATCTCAAAACTTATTGGATGCATTTGGGGAGAAAGGGGCGTGGGAGGGGGGCTAGTTGCCCTCCAATCTCTTTTCACTCTAAAAAAACTGAACTAAAACTTTCAATTTCCAATCAAATGAGCCCTCTCTGAAGTTTTTACGAGCATCCCTTCAATAAGAACCATATATTTCCCCAGGGCATAACTTACAGCGACTGTCCTCGGGCCCTGGGGGGCTGTGTCGACCCCGGAGTTTTCATTATATGGTCTTTGAACTATTTTTAAAAAAAGGCTATCTCAAGGATCTTATCGAATGGGTTTGAGGAAAAAAGGGCATGGAGGGGGGCTAGGTGCCCTCCAATCTCTTTTGAATTTTAAAAAGTGAAATGGAACTTTCAATTTCCAAACAAATGAGACCTTTTTGAAGTTAATACGAGCATCCCTTCCATAAGACCCATATATGCCCCAGGACATAACTTACAACGCCTGCCCCCGAGCCCTGGGGGGTCTTGTCGACACCGGAATTTTTATTATATGATATTTGAACTATTTTTAACAAAAAAGCTATCTCAGAATTCTTATCGGCTGCATTTGGGAAAAAGATTTGGGGGGGGGAGAGCTTGTTACCCTCCGATAGCTTTTGACGCTTAAAAAGTGAACTAGAACTTTCAATGTTCAATCAAATGAGCCCTCTCTGAAATTTATACGAGCATTCCTTACCTAAGAACCATATATGCCCCCAGGGCATAACTTATAACCCTTGCCCTGAAGACTGTGGGAGGAGTGTCCTGCTCAAACATATAATTTACAGAACTTTCAACTACGTTGAACAAAATGACTATATAAAAATTTTGATTGGATATGTTTGGGGAAATGGTGGGCGTGGAAGGGGTGTCAGTTGCCTTCCAATCACTTTCGACTATTAAAAAGGGAAATAGCCATTTAAATTTCCAATTGAATGAGCCCTTTCTAGAAAAACCTTATATGCTCCCAGGACATAACTTACAACTCTGGCCCTGAGGGCTGTGGGGGGGGGGGGTTGTTATCCTCAAAGACCTAATTTCCTAAATTTTCAACTACGTTGAACAAAATGGCTATCTCAAAATTTGATTGGATGTGTTTGGGGAAATGGTGGGCATGAGAGGGGGGTTGGTTGCCCTCCAATCACTTTTGACAATTAAAAAGGGCAGTAGCCATTTAATCGAATGAGTCCTTTTTGAAGTTTCTAGGACAACGCTTTCTATGAAAACCTTATATGCCCCCAAGGTAAAACTTAAAACCCTTGCCCTGAGGGCTGTGGGGGAGTGTTCTCCTCAAAACATAATTTCTATGTGGAAATCAGCTACTCGGAACAAAATGGTTACCTCAGAATTTTTATTGGCTGTGTTTGGGGAACTGGTGGGCGTGGAAGGGGTATTAGTTGCTTTCCAATCACTTTTGATCCTTAAAAGGGGCCCTAGAACTCTCGATTTCCAATCGAATGAGCATCCTTCGAAGTTTCTACAACGACCCCTTCCATATGAAGTGCATCTGGGGAAAAATAATAATAAATAATAATAAAACATTGGAGCTGTATGGCCTTTACTATAGGCAATGCTATAGCGTTGCCTCTGATTCTAAAAATGTATGGAATTTTTTGTACTGTTAGGGTTCATGTTGGTAATGACGATGATTGGGCTGGTGGTCGTCATGATCCTGACAGTAGCAGTGTCATCAAAACGGCAGTGCTGTTATTTCAGTTACTACAATGATGATATTGTTTATAGAGGGTTACAATTGAAGATCTTAAATATCTTGATGATGATGATATTGCAATATGCACAGTTTCAGAGTTAATTAAAAAAGAGTTACGGGAAAGGGGAAGTTTTCACAAACTGGGAAATTTAATTTTCTAAAGGAAAGTAACTTTTGAAAAGGTGCTTGCATCTCTGTTAATCAACCAGAAAGGTGTTTAAAGCTAACCACTTCCAACTTGTCTCCCTAGATATATATTGAAATTTTCGTTATGTACAGGAAGTTATCTGGGAACGATCAACAGCCCTGAGGTCTGAGGTTAGGGTTTAGGAAGTAGTTGATACGTTTTTTCTGTGTCTTTGACTGTAACTTGTGAAAAAAGCTATTTTGTAAATACAGATAATAAAAAGGTATGAGTAGGGCGGGACTGTTTGAGACATGACTGAAATTCACGAAATCACTTTGTCGCGATGTTCTACAAGGAGACTTTCTAAGCCAACCATGAATGTTGTTTTTTAAGTCTATTTTCATAGAATCCACAAAGCCTTACAAGAAGGGACGGGCTAGAGGTAGAAAACGACTTAGGTCCTAGTTTAGGCTCTAGATTTATGTGCATAAGACTCGTTCACGCTTTGCAATAGCTTTTCAAACTTTAATAGCTTTCCCCAAATCGGCAATTACTATCCTAATTATCGACAACACCTTACTATCTGGTATAGTCATTAGCGCTATACCCATTAAAAACATCACCATTAATTTCAGCACCACCATCATTACAATGGTCGTGGTCAGGTTTCACGAGGACTTATAAAACGTCAACGATAAAAATATATTAAAATATATAATAAAATATAGGTGGCGATTTAAATTAAGACTGTAATGTATAAGTCGGCTGTGGGACCTTAGAAGTCTTTTATGCAGAACGTAGATTCGACATTTGACGTTCTATGATGCTTAGTATATCATCGCCTGGGAAGGCGTCATAACATCTAACTGTCAGGAGCACTAACGTCAGGACATCGACAAAATCCGTCGTAAAATCGACAGAAAAATCCGTCAGAACGACGACCCGTCATATCATCTAAAATTTCAAAACTTGAGTTTTTGGGGTTTAGGGGAGATAAGGTACCTAGGTTAGGTTACGTATTTAATATGCTGTACCCCCACACCCCTAATGTGCAAACATATAGCCAAAATTTGTTTCTAAACTATTATATACTTATTACTATTATATAAACTTATAAATTTTTTGTTATGACGGTTAGTGGTTCTGACGGTTAGATGTTATGACGCTTAGTGATTGTGACGATTAGTCGAAATGGTAGCACTCCTCGTCGCCTCTATCTGTACACTCCGACCTGTCTTGACTTTACTCAGAGTTTCGTAGGTAGCGCTCAGCGCTGCCCATGTAAAGATACTTAAATCTTCCAAATCATTATTGTTTTTCCCCCAGGCCACTTCTTATAAAAGCAGTGGTCGTAGAAACTTTGGAGAGGGCTCATTCGATTGGAAATCAAAAATTCCTTCTTAAGAGTTAAAAGTAATTAGGGAATGATCAGCCCCCTTCCATAGTGTCTTTTCCTACCCTTAATCCGGAAAGACATTTGGTCAAATTTTTGAAATAGCCATTTGGTTCTAAATAGTCAAAGGTAAAGTAAATATATTTTTGAGGATAACCTGACCGCTACAGTCCCCGGGTTTATTGTAGTAAGAGATGCAAATTGTTATTTATTAAACAGAAGTTTTTCATGGACAAGAGGATGCTTGTTTGGGATGGGATGAGCTTTGAAATTTAAAGGCTTACTCTTTGAGACAAAAGGATCAAACATTCTGTCGCGGGAGGGGGGAGAGGGTAGCGGTGACGAAATAGGCCAAAAGACTTTTTCTGTGAAAATTTTGAGTCGTGTGATCTTGACTGCCGCACAGTTGTTGCGCCAAAATGATAATTATGAAAAAAAAAAATAAATAACAGGCACGCACTATCCTCAGAAAAATGGAGTCTGAGAATGGGTCCAAAAATTTTTTTCTCCTTTGTTTTATTTTATGAAATAAATCGAAATGATATTTATCGCTTCTAGCTTGATCAGCTCGAAACTTGTATCCTTAAGTTTTTGAGCTAAGGAGATTCCGATACAAAAGGAAATATAGAAATTAAAAATATCGGTTACTCCAAAAACAGGCCCAACAAAGGGTCCAATTTGACGGCGTGTCAAAAAACCTTTTTCTCCACTTCTCACGAAAGGGTGATAATAGAAACTTGGGAAGAAGCTGATTCTGTTGAAAGTGTATATTTTAATTCCCCCTTTAAGGGTCGAAAGTCACTTGAGGGCAACCAGCCCCCCCCTTCCCTGTGCTGTTTTTGTGCTAGCCGGTATTCTAGAAGTCCAATGTTATCTGCTCAAAATTTTGAGATGATAATTTTTGTTTTAATATGTTGGAAGGTCTAATATATAGTCTTCTACATAAGCGCCAACATAAGGCCAACAGCCCCATAGCATTTGGCTATA
>NC_142804.1:9597170-9656048 GCF_049724085.1 Artemia sp. Qi Xiang Cuo
CTGGGTGGGCCTTTGGGGGACCGGTGGAGGGCCTTTGGGAGTTTGGGGGCTTTGAGGACCGGGGGCTTCCTTCGGGGTTGGGGTAGGAGGATTGGAACCCTTTGGGGTTGGGTTAGAGGACCTCACAACACTGTTCAAATGAAACTTGTGTATTATAACGACCACACTCAAAACCTCCTCCAAAATCTCTTCAAAAATCATCTTTTAAAATGTCTCTAACCGTTTCGCCGAAATAGTTCCATAACCTGTCTAAAACAGTTTCGCCCAAATAATCACTAAACGTAAATTCAGCGTGTTCCTTTGTTATTGGCATCTCTGTGCTAACGCATTTCAAATTAATATGAAACCTTCTCGCGCGCTAAAACAATTCATCGCTAAGATGTTTCATGCCTAAGTGTTTCCATTTCCGTTGGTTATTAATATCCTTTAGAGTTCGACCAAAAGAGTTGTTACCGAGGCAAAGACATTACTGAAATGGATCTATTCCATGAGAAATGTTTCAATCCGGAAATTTTTAAAGTCTGACAAATGATGTCATTGATTGATTGACCCGTCAAGAAGGGGACATTAATTTGTTGTTTTTAAGGGGAATTATTGATTCACGATAGGTGAATTGAGGTCGACTGCACAGGTGTTCCACGGTCGATGTTGTTGTAAGTGCACGCTCTCAGCGAATGTCAAGGTCGTTGTTGCTGTTGTTGACACACATTTATTACGCAATCAAGTTATAGGAAAGTAAATTACCCTTCGATTACGCAATCAAGTTCTCGGAAATCCACTTCCCCTTCGATTGTGCAATCAATTTCTCGGACATTCACTTCCCCCTCGAGTACTCACTCAATTTCTAAGAAATTCACTTCCCCCTTGAGTCCTAGATCAATAACATTGTTCCCGTTAGAATTCAATGCGCATGTGCAACCTTCGCCCCCCGAGCTATTACACATAGAAACATCAAATAAATCGACCTTGGAAAAAGAGGTCATTGACCCCATTACGTAATCATTCTCCCTAGGGAGGCTATGCCCTTATTTGGGGTGCAAAAAAGTTATAGGTGGCAGCTGGGGTGCGTGACACGAGTAACACCCCCTCCTCTACTAGCTTAGCCCCAAATTCTAAAGAAAGGAGGATTGACGTACACTTAAGTTTTGAAAAAAAAAAAAAAAAAAACACTGAGAACACGACAATGCTTGTTTTATATACAAGATAGACCATAGCTAAACAAATACAACACATCGCGTGTTTGATACCGAGACATTTCTCCACTGCTGTTCACAATTCCGCACAAATTTTTTTGTTGATTTGGAGAGGCACAAACACTGACAAACACAAGTTGTAACGCAATTTCTCAGGGGGAAAAGCCAAATTTTGTGTTTTTGTACACAGGAACTTGAAACGTTCACAATGGCGTTCTTAGACATACTGAATAACATATAGCATCTTTTATCAAGATTACACCCATTTTAGGAAGCATTTCCGCCCTTTTTCCGACATTACGCACATTTTTAGTAGAGAATGAATCCTGGCCAATAGTATACCACAATTAAGAGTGTGGGTGCCTCCCCCTAAAACCCCTGAAGTTATAGTAAAGAATGGTTATGTTCAGCCATGTTGAAGCGCTAGTCTAATATACAGGATTCGAGAATTAACAGCGAATGTAACATGGATAATTTGTCTGGAATAAGTTACAGGAAAAATAAATCGTATTTGGTTGTAAATCATAATTGTCATTCCTTCTGAAGCAGTAGCCTCATTGACTGCATTAAGATATATTCCCCCCCCCCCATCCAAACAAAAAGTATAGCGGGTCTTCATGCAAAATGTGCTTGGTACAATTATTCTGCATATATACTTAATACTTGGAAAAACAGTCATTGAAAAAAAACATTTAACACTTGGACAAAACACATAAATAAAACATTACATTTACTTTATACTTGGATTTTTTTTTTTTTTTTTTTTTTTTTTTTTTTTTTTTTTTTTTTTAGTTAACAAAGTTTCCAGACACCTCCCAATTCTTCTGTAATTTTTTAGTGGCCATACACCTAGAAAGAATTGTTTTCTGACTTCAAACTATCCAAATACTTTACTCCCCCCCCCCCCAATGTGCAAATATATAGCCCAATTTATATATTTCCCATACATTACGTCACTTGTCTTTGTCTTGTCTCGCACTAAGCTGGAAAAAAAAACTAACGAAGAAACCGGTTTTGTTCTCGAGTTTTATACAGCGTAAACTTGAGTGAGTTGTCCATAATACACAAGTACCAAAACTCCTCCCCCCTACGGAAAAAAATCAAATAAAATTCTCAAATTTGGAAAGCCTTCTTTTCCACGAGGGGGGGGGGTATTTTCCGGAGGGTAAAGTATTTGGACATTTTAAAGTCAGAAAACAATTCTTTCTAAGTATATGGCCACTAAAAAATTACAGAAGAATAAGCAAGGTATCTGGGAATTTTGTTTTAACTAAAAAAAAAAAAAAAAAAATCCAAGTATAAAGTAAATGTAATGTTTTTTCATTGAAGTGTTTTTTCAAGTGTTACGTGTTTTTTTCAGAGACCGTTTTTCCAAGTATTAAATAAAAAAAAAAACAAGTTTTTTAAACTGAAAGTAAGGAGCGACATTAAAACTTAAAACGAACAGAAATTATTCCGTATATGAAAGGGGCTGTCCCCTCCTCAACGCTTCGCTCTTTACGCTAAAGTTTTTTTTTTTTTTAAAAAGTAAAGTTATGATACAAAGTCAAAATTTAGCGCAAACAGTGAGGGGTTGAGGAGGGGACAGCCCCTTTCATATAAAGAATATATTCTGTTCGGTTTAAGTTTTAATGTCGCTCCTTACTTTCAGTTTAAAAAACTCGTTTTTTTTATTTAATTTCTGATCGTTTTTTAGTTAATGCAACTTTTTTTTTGGCTCACCATCATTGAATAAGTAAACAAAATTTGCATAAAAATTTTACTTTTCTTTTGCTAAATGTATGTCTCTAAATTTGGTTATGACGTAATTTACAAATTAACTTACGTAACTAACTTCTATATTCGTATATTTTTCTTCTAGCAAAAAATACAAAGTTGCAGATTTTTGCAGATATGAGCTTGAAACCCATGTAATAGGGTTTTCTGATACGCTGAATCTGACGGTGTGATTTTCATTAAAATTCTTTCACTTGTAGGGGATGTTTCCCCCCTCTTTAAAAAACCGGGTAAATTTTCTCAGGCTCGTAGCCTTTGATGAGTATTACTATACTTAATAAAATTTATATATTTAGAATCAGCATTATAAACCTATTCTTTTGATACATTTATTGACACCAAAACTCCGTTTTTATAAGTTTAAATCACTATTTAGCCGCATAGCTTGTTTTTTTATTGTTTTTTTTTATTACGTACATGTCATTACGTATATGAGGGGGTTCTCCCCTTAGTCAATACCTTTCTCTTTACGTTAAAAGTTAAAAACAAATTTAATTCACAAACCCCTGAATCACAAAGGCCGTTTAGTTAGAATAGATAGCTCTTTTGAAAGCACTAAAAAAAAGACTGTAGAGTAAAGAGCGAGGTATTGACTTGGGGGAGAACCCCCTCATATACGTTATAATTTCTGTTCGTTTTAAGTTCTAATGTTGCTTCTTATTTTCAGTTGAAAAAAAACTGGTTTTTTTTTAAATTTAATTTCTGATCGTTTTTTAAATAATGCTTGGAAATCCGGCGCCCCCTTCATAGAAATGTACCCTACGCCAAAGGAACTACCTCCACGGAAAGATTCTCCCGAGTAGCCCCCTCCTCCGGCCCCATCCTCCAGAAAAAAAAATCCTTCCTGAAAATGTCTGTATACTTCCCAATAACCAATAAATAATGATGGCAAGTCCGGCGCCCCCTTCATGGCAATTTCCCTGCCCCCCTGGACAGATCCTCCAACATAACCCCCGACCCCCCCCCTCACTACCAGAAAAAAAACCCTCCTGAAAACGTCTGTATACTTCGCAATAACCAATACTATATGTTAACATTGGGTAAAGTTCATAACTTTTATCCCTCCCCCCGGGGACTTCGGGGGATTAAGTCATCCTATAAGACATATTTATAATATTTTCGACCATGCTGAACAAAATGGCTATCTCAAAGTTTTGATCGGATGACTTTGGGAAAAAATGAGCGCGGGAGGGGGCCTAGTCGCCCTCCATTTTTTTTGGTCGCTTAAAAAGGTCACTTGAACTTTTAATTTACGTTCGAAAGAGCCCTCCTACGATATTATAGGACCACTGGGTCGATAAGATCACCTCTGGGAAAAAAAACAAAAAAAACAAAACAAACACGCATCCGTGATCTTTCTTCTGGCAAAAAATGGAAAATTCCACATTTTTGTAGATAGGAGCTTGAAACCTCTAAAGTAGGGTTCTCTGATACGCGGAATATGATGGTGTGATTTTCATTAAGGTTCTATAACTTTTAGGGGGTCTTTCCCCCTTTTTTCGAAAATCAGGTAAATTGTTTCAGGCGCTTAGCTTTTGATGGGTAGGACTGAACTTGATGAAAGTTATATATTTGAAATCAGCATTAAAATCTGGTTCTTTTGATGTATCTATTGGTATCAAAAACCCGTTTTCTAGAGTTTCGGTTACCATTGAGCCGGGTCGCTCCTTACTTACAGTTCGTTACCACGAACTGTTTGATTAACTACTATTATTAGGTTAATATAGTGTTTTATTTAAGTATATTATGATGATCGCTCATCAAAGTTTATGTTATTTGTGCTTTTCATTATCTTATTTTACTGTGTTAATCGCCGTATATTTGGCTTTAAAATACACTTATTTATCTATCTATCTAATATGCAGAATAATTGTACCAAACACATTTTGCACGCAGACCCTCTATACCCCCCCCCCCCAATTGTGCAAATCTATAGCCCAAATTTATTTCTAAACTAACGAAAAAACTAACAGAAAAAACGATGTGTTCTCGAATTTTGCACAGCGTAAACTTGAGTGAGCGGCGCATAATACCCAAGTACCAAGATTCCTTCCCCTTATGGAAATTAAAAAAATAAAACTCAAATAAAATTCTCAAATTTGGAAAACCTTATTTTCCAGGGGGTGGTATTTTCCGGGAGGAATATTTTCCATGGGGGTATTTTCCGGAGGAGTAATTTCCACAGGGGGAGGGGGGGGGTAATCGGCAGGGGGTTAAACGCCTTGAGCCATTTTAAGGATGGCGGTAAAAAGCCTATTTTAAGAATGGCGTTAAAAAGACAAGGTTAGGCAAGGGAAAAATAACTGAGCTTGACACTTGATAAAAAGAAGTGATAGAAAAAAAACGTGCAAGGTATTCACAGAATTAGACAAATAAGGTGGAATGATCACTTCAAAAGCAAATAATTACTTTTAAAAGATTTTATACTGAAATTTCAAAACATAATTTTTATTCTAATCAAATTTTGTCCAAAGCATTGGGTCATTAAGGAACATCAATTCACAAAAATATAGGAGGCGGCATATTATTCAAAATATAGGGGACGGGATGCTTCTTTTATTTTCCAAAGAAAATTTTAAAACAGAATTTTTCATTCAATTAAAATGCATAAATAAGCTACTTTTCAAAATCTATGGCAGGGGAAGACAGGCACTATCATTCCCCAATTGACCTGTGGTCACCTAACACACTAATCCTTGACAAGATACACAACAGATTTAGTGTACAAAGACAAAAACATGAGAGGAGGGTGAGTCATTTTTGCAACAATCATATTGACATGAAAATATTCACTTTGATGCCAAATAATCGATTTTCTTATGCATTTTTTCAGAGCTTCCCGGGCAATCTCAGACATAAATTCCCCCTCATCTCCCCCTAATAAAAAAAAAGCTTTTTATAAGGTTTCCATGCTTGTAGTAAAATATCATGTTTGTCAACCTGAAGTTCATTTAAGCTATATACATATTAAACTTATATTGATCGTCAACATTTGCTTCAGGACTTTATTTCATCTTCTTGGGGCCCAGATCCTTTTTGGCAATTGATGAAACTAAATACCACTAATTACTAATTACTACAATTCTAAAATTACCAAGTTACTTGAAAATAAAATCTTACACTATAAAATAAAAAAAAAAAACAATATAATAATAACAAAAGAATAAAATAAAAATAAATAATAAAATAATAGTAAATAATAAAAAACAGTCCTTAAGAAATTTTTTTTTAGATTTTACATGTGAAATTAATTTTTGGTCACAATAATTAATTGAAATGCTTGTGTAACCTGCGGTGAGGATTGTGAAAAAATAAAGACTAATGATGGTGATCTATCTCCATGATAGCGCTGAACTGGAATAGGGTAATTGAAGTTTTGCAGTAAAGTCAGACTTGGGTAAATTTGGAGTTATTTCCACTACTGAGCTAAGAATTAGGTGAAAATGCCATTCGATGCCTTCTTTTATGCTCTTTCTAAATATAATTTGGAAATTTTACTAAGCTTTCCTAAAATTTTACTTGGAATTCCATTTTAAGCCCTTTATGGACATCCTTTGCTCTCTATTTTGGCTATAGAAAAGGGCTAAAATATTGGTTAAAAACTTACTATTTGATTAAAATTCTATTTTGTTAAAGGAATATAATTCACAGACATTAATTCAATTGAACAAACAATTTATAAATCTTTTAAAAATTGCCGTGTTTACTTTAAACCGTTAGCTCACTCTTGTTTAAACCTGTTTACCTATAAAGTGAATTGAATGGGATGAAATCAAGAACCATAAGACCCGAGGGATATATATTTTCACCGTGGATAACTTTTGAGGCTCATAACTTTTGATGGGTAACGTGATAAATCTTACATATTTTGAATCAGCATAATAAGCGGATTCGTTTGATGTATCTATTGATATCCAAATTCCGTTTTTTATAGTTTTGGTTACTGTTGAGCCGAGTCGCTCATCACTTAAACTTACTTAACAATAACAGTTTTTTATTTTTATGTAATAACAGAAACATAACTGGTAGGTGGTAAATGGTAATTTAAATAAAGGGAAAGGGGGGAAATAGTATTAAAACTAAATGCGGTAACTACAAAACTAATACAGTAAACCATAGCCTCTTGGTTAGAAAGTTAAAGAAATATAAATTTCCCCCGTGGATTGTTAGTTGGATTGAGTTATATCTATCGGATAGGTCACAGGTGGTTATAGTTGGACCAAAAATATCACGAGAGCACCAAATAACTTGCACAATTCCACAGGGGTCGATTTTAGGACCACTCCTTTACCTCATTAATACCAAGGATATGGAAAATCTGATGAAGGATTGTTTGACAATATCATTCGCAGATGACACAGTTTTATCATTTCGAGCTTTAAGTGTTGAAACCAATTTTAAGACCATGGAGAGCGCGTTGAATGATCTAATAGTATATACGAGGAGCAGGGGCGGATCCAGGATTTTTTTTAGCGGGGGGGGGGCACGAAATAGGTTGATCCGAAAAAAAATTTTAGGGGGCGGGCAAAATAGGTTGATCCGATAAACTTGCGTTAGGAGCAAGTTTAATTAACGCAAACTTGAGTTAATTAAGAGTCATATTATCATGTTTATCCAATGTCGTCATCTACATATTTTTTTTCTTATCTAAGATGTTTGTCACACGCAAAGAGCAGCTTTTTCTATAAAATAAGTTGGAGTGAAATTATGGAATAGCATTCCACGGGAAATAAAAGATTCTGGTAGCCTATTCCACCGGAAATAAAAACATCTTCTTTCTACTAGTACAAATGAAAAATGTTTTGAAGGATTCTCTTCTTTGTTTTTCTGTATTTTTTCAGTATTCTCTAGTGCCTTTTCAGTAGTGCCTTTTTTCAGTATTTATCAGTGCCTTTTTTTCCAGTATTATTTCTGATTCAAAGTTTAACACTTTATTGTTCTGTCAATAATCAGTGATATATTGAAATGAAAACTCGATCTTCTCCAGGGGCTACATTCAGGCCCAAGGAATCATTGATCAGCCCTTGAGTTGTGTTTTATTTGTTTGTTTATATTCAATAAAGTCAAAGTCTCAAATACATAATTGTGTGATTATTGAATTTGTGATAATGACATAAAATCAAGTTACTTAATAGGCAAATGTGAATTATGTCACAAAACTTGCTTTAATGTATGAGCTTTGAGATATTTTGCTTTATGTGCTCGCCATAAAAAATGCCAGGTGATATGGTGCCATTGGTAATATGGCCCAAATATCCCCGAAGAATCAACTTCTCAAAAGATACTTGTGTAATCCTATCTTGGCGAAAGATAAGTGGATTGCATCATCATGCATATGATGATGCAGTTTTTGCCAAAAATTTCGTTTTATTTTTTTTAGTTACTGAAATTACTTTCTCAGCGTTCTGCACCTGTGAAAGATTGAGGGATGGTGTCACACAGGGCCGTATCCAGGATATTTTTCGGGGGGAGAGGGTGTACAAAAAAAACTTGAAGAGACGCATCAAAAATTTGTTTATATTCATTTGTTTACGTGTTTACGAGTCAGACAAACATTCTCGTTTTTTTTAGGGGGGGGGGTTTAACTGAAAGGGCAAGAGTTTGTTCTTTACTATGAGAAAGTGCTCCTCACTTTGATTTCCACTCTTTTTCACTTACCTGCTCAGTAACCACTGTGACCATACTTGGCTTCAACTGTCGACCAAACTCACAACCAAACTTGATCGGATCAGATAACTGATAGAAGGGGTAGCCAGAATAGTCAAGGGAAAAAATTGTTCCTGCATTTAACTCCCACATGAGCCTTCTCTCAGACAAGTTCTTTGCACCTAAAAAGGGATAAGTATTACGAGTGATGGTATCATTATGATTACAAGAGCAACAGAACAAAAACATTAAGGTCTGAATTCAATCCAGGTAAAAAAAAAATTAGAGTCAAATTATTCTGTTATTTGCTGTTTTCTATATTGGTACTTGTATGATATACCCACTACCACTCAAGAAGTCAAGTTAGGTTAATCTTAATAAAATCTACCTAAGTATGATAAGAATATAATACTTTAGAAACACATTTGGCTACACATTTGCACATTAAGGGGGGGGGGGGTAAAGAACAGCGGATCTGCATGCAAAATGTGTTAGCTAAAATTATTCTGCATATCATTAAGTAAGAATTGTTTTCTGATTTCACACTCTCCAAACACTTTACCCCCACCCCATAATGCGCAAATATATAGTCCAAACCAAAGAAGGCATTAGACCTTCTTCTCGAAAAACTCCTTTTATCTACTTCTGATTTTCAATTCATCTTCTAGGTTTTCTAATTTTTAATTCATTTTCATCTTGTAATTCATGCACTGTCATAAACCCAGACTTCAATCTGGGTGGTCAGAAATTTTTTGATTCAGAAATACACGCTATCTCTTGATGAAATATCAACCTCTATGATTAACGAACTATAGGTCAATCCCTTAGAAAGTATTCATGTCATATTCTAGCTTACACCTAACTATTATCGTTGGATCAAGAGTATCACTTATTCTGAAGGAGAAATGAACTGTAGTTGATTTGTAAAGTACTTAGGAAATTTCAACAATGAAACCTTTAGCTTCAAGAAATATGTTGAGAATGTATTGTGGGTACTTTCACAGAACCCAGGCATCTATTAGTATTTTGTTTTAAATTACTTAATTAATAAGTATATTAATATTTATTAGTTTTTGAGACTAGTATTTATAAAATTTTCAGTGATAAGTTTTGAATTGCCGTATATTTTTATGCCTAATAAAACTCACTTTAGTCCCAGACTGTTCAAAGCCTTGAGGGATTAATGTTACGGATTTATCTTCAGATTTACAGATTAAAATTGTTTCATAAAATGAAACAATGTCCCCCTCTCCAAAAAAACGAACTTTACCATTATAATTGCTTTATCAAAAGTGGGTGAACAGTCTCTTAGAAAAATTAAAGAAGCATGTACCTTGTGACAGCGTAGTGAATGAAGCCAAGGTTCACGATTGATGACTCCTTGGTTCAATCTCGCGCGTCGCAAGGAATTGCAATTCTGCTCTTCACACGGCTAATTTTTTTCGTTTTGTTTAATTCATTTTCTAATATTTTTTTATATTTGGCTCAAGATGATTTTTGTTATGCAAATAAATAAGAAAAATTTTCTCCGCCACAACTTTAGTTTTTTTTTTCTCCACATTTGGACGAAGATGTGAGACTTAACTTTGCCCAAAAGGTGCAAGAACCTTGTATTTAAAAACAAAACAAGGGAAACTCTTATTTGCATGTATAATTGTGCATCAGCTGTTATGGAAGATACCCGTTGGTTTTTTGTGCAGGTGGGAAGAGTGTGCTTGAGCCTCAAATTTTATGCACAAATTTCCTAGCTCTCTATTTACTAATCCATAAATATGGAAGGAGGTTTTTGGGGGAAAGGGGTAAAGGTCATTCTCAAATCCTGCTTGCTGTCCGAGAATATTTATATGTTGTGCCTGTAATACGGATTCGGGGGATGATAGCGCCTATCTAATTGCAGTCGATATGTTTTGTGTGACTTAAAAGGCTGAGAAAATGAGACAGTATATACCACATCATATTATTGCATTTTTCAATGATTCAGCCCTATATTCTCTACTGCTCTTCATGAACGTAGGCAGAATCTCGTCTAGGGAGGGGGGGGGGGCGATTATGTGATGGAGGGGGAGACGAAGTTGTGTCGGTAATATCTATTGGTACTTTTCATTATTTTTATTTGAAATACCACGAGGTAGTGTCGTGTACAGGATTGCCCCTAGGTCAGTTCTTAAAGTGCTAAAATTGCCCAACTTTGGTTGCTACACAGCAATTTTCGGTGCTACAGCAAAAAAAAAATTAGCGCGTGTCACGGCTTACACCGCGACACGCGCAAGGTTCGTTTAAGTGTGCTAGGATTAGTTCTGGGTAAATATTTTAATCTTTTATTTCTGGTTATTCCAAACTTAGCGCCAATCTTTTGAAATAAACACTCGAGTAAAACCCCGTATTGAGCAGCAAAGAGCAATCCACTCTGCAGGTGCAGGAGGAAACCCAATTTTGTCTCTCAAGAAAACATACAAACAACCAATGCCATCCAGCGTACTCAGCTGGCACTAACATAAATTATGAGCAAATAGCCCACGCTAGATGCCAATAGCAGGCTTTAGTATAAATACAATTTATGCTAAAACATAATTTTTTTTTCCATAAAAACCTATAGAAAACACTACTTGTCTTTCAAAAACTTCTGTTTCAAGCTTCCATCTTTTTTTAATTTCAGAAAATTATGTATTAACTCTTGACTCTGACTGGACAATGTAGTGGATTTTATTTTATCAGGTAACGCGTCATGTTTCACGAGTAAATCTGCTAAAATTGCCCAACTTTGGGTGCTACACAGCAATTTTCGGTGCTACAGCAAAAAAAAAACATTTAGCGCGTGTCGCGGCTTACAACACGACACGCGTAAGGTCCGTTTAAGTGTAATTGGATTAGTTTTGGGCGAATATTTTAATCTTTTATTTCTGGTTATTTCAAACGTGGCACCAATCTTTTGAAACAAACACGGCAAAAAGACGGTCCTGGTTATATCAAAATTTGCGCCAATCCTTCGAAACAACTACGGCAAAAAGGTGGCCCGTGCTTTTGCCTTTTTTCAAAATCCCAAATGACATATGGTTAGATAACAGCTTCTTGCTCTAAGAATTCAATCCAAAAATTTAAAGTTAGGCGATATCAAATATCACAATTGAAAGTATTGGAACACTATAATATCGGACCAAAATTCAATATTGAATTTCGAAATGTAAATACAAATAGCACAAATAGCACAAACAGTACTAAAAGGAGTTCACAAACAATATTTGGGAACTCCTGTTTATTTCCAGGTTTTTCAACCATCTACCAGTGAGCATCCAACAGAAAAATTCTAACATACCAAAATTTCTCGTTAATATCTACTGTATATTTGAATTTCTATGTGGGGGCAGCTGCCCCCCCCCCCTTCCCTACTACAATGCTGCCCTTTGGTGTGACTTAGAACATTCCCGTCTGTGGTTGATCGGATAAGGATACTTCAGAATAAAGCAATTCGAGAGCCATAAGGATAGGAGCACGTGATTCAGTATACCAACTCTATATTCAAAAGAAAATTTTAACTGCCGCTTGACTTGAAGATTTTTTACACCCTTTTATTAATGTATCAACATGCTAGAGGTCAATTTCCAAGTTGTTTTGGGAATATTTTTCAAATGAATTTAGATTTTCATTATCAAGACACTTGAGCAAAGAGTAAGTTATATAGGCCTACTCCATTAGTGGGAACGTCCTAGTCAAAACATTCCTTAGTGTACAGAGGTATAAGTTTGTGGAATGAGGTGGATAATGAAGTTAAGAATAGTGATAAATTATATGAAAAATATAGTTGTTAAATTGAAAAAAGTAAAACTTATAAATAAATTTAAAGCTATATTTTTTTTTTTAGTGTTAATGGTAGACTCCAGGAAGAGAATTAGAGAGAAATTTTCCAGGACCAGTTGAATACTAAACTTGAGAGTTTAAAATTTGACAATGTGGAAGATAGTTGAAATAATTTTAGAAAAATAATTTATGAAGTTGCTGAAGGTGTCTTAGGGAAGAAAGCTAGGACTGCAGCTAAGAATATTAGTTAAAAAGCTTTATGTTTAATTGAAAGAAGAAGGGACTTATACAAGAATTATCTGAGTGATAGATCATATGACAACAAAACGAATGAAAACAAAGAGGAGAAAGTATTAAAACATGAACTAAGGAGGTGTGAAGTGGAGGCCATGGATAAAATTGCCGAGGATTTGGAAGATGCAGCTAGACGGCATAATAGTAAAATATTGTAATGGCATGTTAATAAATTGAGAGGGAGTAGTCTATCCGGACTTGGCCCAGTTAAAGATAGGAATGGGGCCACAATTAGCGATAAGGAAAGTGTTAAAGAGAGTTGGCCAGAACGTTTTGAGAATTCGGTAAACCGAGACAGAGTTGCAGGAAAAGATAAAGATGAAAATGACAAAGTTTGTGATACCTTGGATATAAAGGAAGATTTGTTTTGTGAGGAAGAATTAATGACAGTACTAAAAGGATTAAAAAATAATAAGGCACTAGGTGCTGATAGGATGGTAAATGAGTTTCTTAAATATGGTGGCTCTGATGTTAGAAATAAGTTACTGAAGATTATGAATATGATTTTTGAAAAAGGGGAAGAACATAACGATCTTAAGAAAACCTTAATTAAGCCACTTTATAAGAAAGGTGATAAAAGTGAGTGTGGTAATTATCTAAGCATTAGTCTGGTCTCTGTAGGTAGCAAATTACTTAGTAATATGATACTTTTTAGACTGAGAGATGCCGTAGACAAAGTTTTAAGAGAAGAACAGTGTGGTTTTAGAAAAAATAGAGAATGTGTCGGCCAAATTTTCACTCCTAGGCTAATAATTGAGAAGTGCCTGAGTTTTCAAACACCTTTGGTCCTCAGTTTTATAGATTATGAGCAAGTGTTCGATTCTGTTGATAGAAAAGCTTTCGTAAAGGTTTTATCCTTGTATGGTATACCAGACATGATTAGTCCTGTGTACGAGAATAACACTGCTGCGGTTAAGGTAGGAAATGAGGTTAGCCGCTGGTTTTGTGTTAAATCAGGAGTTAAGCAGGGTCGTGTTATATTCCCCTTCTTATGAATTATTTTTATGGACTTTGTCTTAAGGAGCGCAGGAAAGGCAATGGGAGACCACGGAATCAAATGGGGAGGACAAAGTCTCCTAGGCTTAGATTATGCGGATGATTTAAGCATCCTAGATGAAACTGTGAGCAAAATCAATGAACTTTTAGAGGTTTTGCGAATTCAGGGTGCTAGAATAGGTTTGAAAATGAATGTTAGGAAGACTAATTCACTAAGGCTAGGAATAAGTGAAGATGAAAAGGTGACATTGGGTAATAAAAAGATTGATCAGGTGGGTAGCTTCACTTACCTTGGTAGTATTATTAGCAAAGATGGTGGGAACCGTCATAAAGAAAGATTTAAAGGAAATGGGAACTTCGTGGCGGTGGGGAAAGGAGGCTTTGAATAGATTGGGGTGGAGGAGGAGCGTGCGTAGCCGTGTTGGCCTCAGGCGGCTTGGTGCTGCGATGAGTTGTTAGTAGTAGTAGTATATATGTTTGCATATTATGATGGTTAGGGGTAAATTATAGTCAAGTTGCAGTTGAAATGTGTTAACTGCAATTATTCTGGATATACGCAAGTAAGATGGGTTTTTTTTAAATTCTTGTATATAGCCAAAAAAAATAAAAAAGGGTGTCATCTTTGAGGATCCATAAAAGGCATAAAATTGAATTTCTGAGTAAAACAACTATTATATTCAGAAAGTGCATAAAAAAGGCATTGAGTGGTATATTAACCTTTCTTGTAGGTCAGTACTGTAAGCTCCTCCACCTTTACCTCAAATTCTAGAAACTAGGTTCACTTTGAAGCTAAAATACTTACTTAGGCTTTGTCTTACATGATTGTGGATCAAGTAAAGTTCTAGTTTAGGGGCATTTTGATATTTTATAAATTAGTTAAGTCAATAAAACTCAGGAATGCATCCAAAGCCTTATTGGTCTCCTGAGAAGATATTTTCCTGGAAAGAATGTTGAAGCACCTACCTCAACTCCTTTGTCTTCCAGAGGACACTGTCTTTTGTTGACCTTTAACTGCATTTTGTACTATTAAAGTTAAACCTTGCAAAGCTTTTATATATTGATTATCTCAAATAATATTTGGTAAGTATTACAAACAACCCCAGGCAAAATTCCAAGATTGTATCATGCTAAGACTAGGATGTAGAAACATGTTCCAATATAAAACTTATAACATATTCTACTACTACTAACAGCTCACAAAGCTGTCTGAGGCCATCATAGCTATGCACTCTACATCCATCATAATCTGTTCAAAACCACCCTCTACACCCTCCCAGGATGCTCCCATTTCCCTTAAATCTTTCTTTACAAAATTGGCCCACCCCAACTGTGGACAACCTGCTTTCCATTTACCCATACACAGTTGGCCAAAAAGGAAAATTTTTGCCAATCTGTCATCCTTTATCCATAGAATGTGCAGTAGGTGTAGCCATCTCAGCCTTTCTCTCATTTTAGCTCTAGAAAGTGGAAATGAACCATACTTTTTGTACAGCCTACTGTTTGCAATATGGACAGTCAATTAGGTACTCAAAACATTCTGTAGGCAATTTCTCTGAAAAACATCTAGCAAATCTTCCTCTGTTCTTTGGAGTGCCCATGCTTCAGAGCCATATTTGACAGATGTTATCATTGTGGGTTCCAATATACTAATCTTGGTTTGCAGGTTTATCTTCCTACTCTTTCAAACTTTTTTTCAACTTTGAAGAACCAGTCTGAGCCTTTGCTATTCTACTTTTGACATCTTCAAGTCAACCACTGTCTGTTACTATAATACTACTAAGACAAGTAAAGCTGTCCACCAGATCAATCTTTTTGTTACCCATTGTCACCTTTTCATCATAACTTATTCCTAGCTTTAGTGACTTAGTCTTATTAACATTAATTTTCAAACATAACACCCTGAACTTGCAAAATCTCAAAAAGTTCATTCAGTTTGCTCACATTTTCTTCTAAGATGCTAAAATCATTAGTATAATCTAAGTCCAGGAGAGTTTTTCTTCTCCATTTGATTCTGTGTTTTCTTGTTGCAAGTTCTGCACAATGTCATAACCTCATGTAGATGCCACAACTCTTGTCATTACTCTGCAAGTCTGGTCAAAGAAACAAAGTAAAGTAAGTCAAAAGACTGGTTGACCTTATTTTTTAAGATGAAGAAGGATTTACCACTTATATCTACCAAAGTGACCAGACAAGCAAGAACAACCTTGTTGTTCTTGCTGGCTTTAACCTTGTTGCTGTGGAAACTTTTAAGTGTTGATCCTAGTGTCAAAGGAAAGCACACACCTGACAGAATATGGAATGTTGATGGGACAGGAGTCTCAACCATTCTACCTGTATCTTAAATTTTGGCTCTAATGGTGTTAAAGAAAGTTTCACTCCCAACCTCTATTGAATATGGTGAGACTGTAACAATAGTCTGCTTTTGCAGTGTGTCTGGTGCCAATAAACCTTTGGGATACATCTTCCCATGAGTTATCTTCCAAGCTTATATGCTAAGTGGTGGATCATTATGCTGCTTGGTCTAACTAAACCAAAGCAGATGAGTCAATGGTAACACCTCCCATGGACTTCTTAAGCATTTTCTGAAAGACATAGAATGAGACAAAACTTAGTGTCTGCCTTTTGTGCAACATGGATTTACCCATTCAACAAGGATATTTTTTGGATCAAACGTTTTTGCCCTCTGTAGTTACAGGCAGACAAGTAGTTATGGAGCACCAAAAGAAGACCTACAGTCACAACTAAATATGTTCATCTTTCCCATCTGTGTTGGCTTTTAGTCTAGGGTTTTTGTGTGACAAGTGGAAATAAGGTAAAGAAGGTAAAAGATACAGCCCTAGACTCTTAAAGTCCAAACCGGTTGTGCTGATTTCTGTCTCAAGGCTCTTAAGCCAGGAAGTGCAATGAAGGGATGGGGCCTGCCATCCTGTGTTTTTGAACACACTTCCTGCTTACCTTTCCCAGATTTCTCCAGGTACCCAATTGGGGATGCACTGGTATAATTACCATCATATCTGAGAAATAGACCCAACAAGAAAACAAAAGCAAAGAAGATCACAAAAAAGGAGCATGGAGAGTCACCACAAATTATTGAAAGCAGTGATAGCAAATTTCTTGATCTCTACAATGTTTTGACTGATGGCTTACTTCATTTTGGTGACCTGAAAGGTATCAAGTCCTTTGATCATGACTCAATGGTTCAAAACAATTTTATTGTGACTCAAAATAAAGATTTTTATGTTGCTCAAATAAAAAGCATCAATCAAGGTGATTTCATTGTTTCTTTCATGAGAAGAAGTGAACAGAAATTCATGTATCCAAAGGTTCCAGATAAGGCAGATGTCAGCAAGGAACAACATGACATAGAAACTTCCTTGCTGATGAAACTTGAAAGCCACAGAAAGAGCCAACCTTGGATGAGTCTCTGACTACAATCTTAGCTTGTATAGACTATAGTAAATTGGATGTCATTCTAGTGCTTGTACTGTCATTCTTATATATCCTAAGCCTGTTTTTTAATTTTTATAATTTCATACATATTTGAAAGACTCCAAATATAATCGTTTAGCTCAGTTTGTGAACCAATACTATAGCCTTCCAACCCCATGAATAGAGGATGTTTTAGAAAATTAAAAAAAAATCCCCTTTAAAAAAAATTGAAGGTAGTCTTAACAGATTTGCAAATTATGGTCAGAACTACAGAAAAAGTAATTGGTTTCAAAATATCCTGTTCAGGTCATCCCCAGCCTCCCCTACTGGAAGAAATGAATTAACAAAAATGCTGCATTTGAATCTTCCAATGCCAACTGGGATGGTATGTTCTTGTTTGTGGTGGGTGATGATCAGCCATAGACTTTGATTATGTTTTCTCTGCAATGCATTCAAAATGGTGCAGGGTAAGGATTAGGCAAACAATTTGAAACTCCCATTAAAATTATGGCATGGCTACTGTTCAGTTGTAAAGAATGTCAGAATTTTGAGTAGAAATGGGGTGGTGTGAATGGTATATCCTAGCTAGGCTATAGGGATCAGTCCTTTGATACTATTTCCTCTGTTTTTCTTGAATGAAACTCTTCTGCATACTTGTTAAAACTTACAGGTCTTAGCATTACTAATATTCTTAGAACTGGCTTATAAAATGATTTAATAGTAACAAAAAAAATGATTTTTACAAATTATGTTAGCTTAGGACTGTTTTTAATTTTGGTTTTAATTGCTACATATTCTATTGTAAGTCTAATTTTATATCTATCTATTTGCTATTTTATATTTATATTTTAATTTTTTATTTATCTATTTAAATTGCAGCTGATTGCTCTTAGATATAGAGCCAAAATATTTATTTTCTAAAAAAAAAATTAGTCTTAAAATACCTCTTAATTATACCTGTTGTTGCTATTTCTGTACTACAGATGTAAGTTTTAACCTCTTATAGGTTACAGCAGCTAACACCACTTTTCATTTTTATTTATCCTTCAAAAATAAAAGTTTAAAATGAGAAAAAAATATATAATTCCTGGCCAATGCACAATTTTGTTTGCTTGTTTGCTCCAATTCTTCCAGAGATGATGAGGAATGTGGATTTGTGCTAAATATTGTCAAATTTTCAAAGATTTTGAAGTTGCACTGATTACCAAAGATTGTCCTTGTTTACCAAACAAAGAGCAGACTGTCTCTGAATGGGGTGGGCAGATGTTGTAAGGAAACATTTAAGGGAAATTGGAACTTCTTGGGAGGGTGTTAAGAGGGAAGCTTTGAATAGATTGGGATGTAAGAGTGTGCATAGCTGTGTTTGCCTCGGGTGGCTTGGTGTTTCAGTGAGTTCTTAGTAGTAGTAGATTCATATGTCAATTTTAATGTTTGATTTTTTATTCTTTTCTAGTACAATCTTATGGTACAGAAGATCGACCAGCAGAACATGTTGTAGCACCTAGAGAGGAAATCTTTGAGCTTATATTGTTCAGAGCTTCTGATATCAAAGATATTAGGTTATGTGAGGCACCAAAGGCAAGACCTCCACCTGAAAGAGCAGCACCAATTGATCCTGCTATAATTCAAGTTCAGGTAAATGTCTCGGGTTAAATCTTCTCCTTCTTTGTAAATATTTGTTTAAATGCTCTTCATTATATGTCAGTTAGAAGTTATCAAAGGTTAATTTTAGTTTCTTTAGTTTTTTTTTTTTATCAAGATTCATGCAAAGAATCTGTGTGCCAACACAACTCTGGAATAAGCAGGTGGTAATTTTGACATTTCAGGCTGGGAAAATTAATTCTACTGCCTTAAGGTTTATGTGACTAGTGAATCCAATGGTCTGAGTTTTTTTTTTTTTTGGTGTGTAAGTTACAGCTACATGATTGTCACAAAATCACTTGTTTTATAGTGAATGTATACCTTTAGAGGAATAAAGTATACATTCCTATAAGAAGTTTATGTAATATCATAATTGTGGCCTAGGGAATGGAAAGATTGGAGACTAACGGATCCAATGATATGAGCATCTTGTTTTTTTTTTTTTTTTTTTTGGTTTTTTTTTGTTTTTTTTTTTGTAAGTTATAGCTGCAGGATTGTAACAAAATCGCTTGTTTTAGAGTGAATGTATACCTTAAGAGCAAACTCATCCATGAAAAAAGGAAATAAAATTGTCCCTTTCAAGGCTCTATAACATACTCCTTTAAAGACAAAGCTTAAGGCTTATGACTGGTGGATCTATGTATGTTTTCAGTGATAAAAATAGTTAGTTCGCATAAACATTTGAAATATTCTGATTATGGAAGGGGGAATGTCCGTTACTTATAATGGGCTAATGTGAATTTATTGTTAAGTTTTCTTACAAAAAAATAAACAGTTCAAGGTTTATATTTGGGAGCAGGGGATGTGGTGATGTGTAACAGTGGTACATTCCAAGCTCAAGCAATGAGTAGGTTTTGCTTATACCTTTCAGTTCAAAGATATGTAAAATTACTGATTGTAAAGGAGAGTAGAATATTAAAAATACATATCTTATTATAAAATATAGAGATATTAAGAATTTAAAAAATATCAGTGGCCTAAAATTCAGACTTTACTACCTAAGAAAGCAAGATTGTAGGTAGTTGGAAGAAAGTGTGGAACATGGACAAGCAGAAGGGATTGAAGCTCGAATATGCTGCCAGAAGATAAATAAAATAAAGAAAACTCCAGTTGATAGATGTCATGGCATCTTTACCTTGCTTGAAGCTGAAATTTAGCAGCCGTACAGAATTGCACAAGTTTGGAAACTAAATCGGGCGGGAGGAGGGGGCTGGAACCAAAAAGTATGCTTTCAAAACTACATTATTCTTTAGGGGGATTGTTCAGATATGTCCCTAATTTTCAAGGGCTAAAATGTCACAGTAGATTGAGTATTAAGGAACCATGCAGCCCTCCGACCCCTAGCAGTGAGAGAATTATTTGCAACATTCCGAGGCCCTGACTACCAGCTGATAAAAGTGAGTCTTTTACTTACCAAGGGTTGGTAAGGTCTATAGTTTGCGTCATTTTCATCATTTCACCTTGGACAGATTGCTTTGGATAATCTCCTTACCTTGGTGAACAAACTCTGTGTAATAACTTGGTTGCAATAAACCATGAAAATGGTTTTGTTTAACTTGAACAACAAACAACAGGTCAGGAACATAAATTAAGATCAAATATTTTATATAAAAATTAGATTGAAGGCCAATTTTGGCCTTTTCCTTCAACAACCCTTTTTCAGCATGACCTTATGATGTCTTGTTTATTTATGTGTTGTCATTTCTTGATGTATTTGTGAAATATATCTTTACCACTAGATAATGCAGTGACTACAGTTGCCTAGTCTTCAGTTCCAAGGTGATAGATCTGACCTAATAAATACATTCCGCATTGTTAGAACATTGATAATACCACTCCAACTCACTTTTCACTTTTACAGAATACAGTAGTACCCGTCAACACCAACATAAAATATACCCACCATGTTCACAGAAAAGGTTAGGCCAAAACTCTTTATCTAGCCTAGTATGGAAGACTTGGAACGCACTTCCATCGGAAACAGTTGTAACTATCACGGTCCAGTGTTTCAAAAGCAGTTTAGCCTCTACAGATTTTCATACTAGGTCTTATCACAATCCGTTTTGAGAATACTTTCGTTTTTGTATTAGCTGTTTTGTGACCTGTATGTTTTCATAGGGTGTTATTTTTCATAGAATTGTATGTGTGTAATATGTTATCAGCATTGTCATACACTTTTTTATAATGTTTAGTGCGACACGCTTGATAGAGCTTACTGTCTTTTGGTATTAATAAATAAATAAGAATTTGTGAATTCTAATAATAAATAAGAAGTTGCAATTCGAACTTACGAGAATTTAACTTCATAGAATGAATCACTTACAAATGTGAAATATCAGCTTTACAAAAAGCCAATAACTCTTCTACTACAGCTACTGTGACCTCATATATTACGACATTCCCTTGTCCAACTTTTTATACTCCTCTTACTTCTAATGCTGCTATTTCAAACAGGACTACTCTGACAACTTTATTTTGAAAGCAAATCCTACAATGACTATTGATTATTCCATGGTGCCCAAGGAGTAGTGACCCTCAAAATAAGGAGATATATATATATATATATATATATATACACACACACACACACACACACACACACACACACACACACACACATATATATACATACATATATATATATATTTATATTTATATATATATATATATATATATATATATATATATATATATATATATATATATATATATATATATATATATATATATATATATATATATATATATATATATATATATATATATATATATATATATATATATATATATATATATATATATATATATATATATATATATATATATATATATATATATATATATATATATATATATATATATATATATATATATATATATATATATATCCATATTTAGTCATTGGGAACTGATGCTTGATTATTTTTTAAGGTGAAATTTTAAGTTATCCTATTCGAATCTCACGTATACTAAAAAATATACAGAAAAATCTCACGTATACTAAAAAATTCCTCCAACTACCCCTATAAAGAAAAGTTTGTCCTTGGGAGAGTTACAGGAAACGAATTAAAAATGAGAAAACGCCAAAAAGAATTATGGCATCAATACCATCACAATAATCGTGTATTTCGATACAAAATATATACTGTATTTCAATTTCACTAGAGAATAACCACGTATTTCACTAATTATCAATCTATATATAAATAAAACAGAATACTCTACCTCTGGAAGTTTTATATCATTGTAAATCCCTGTTAAAAATGTATCAATAAATTGATAATCAAAATACGTTCTCTTTGTGAACAGTTGCTCAACAGTTTCCCTAAATAAATGTGAATCATCAATAATGTTTAAATTACTTTTTAACATATTCTTTTTTGGGGCACCTCTGTAAGAAAAAAGCATGAATAGGAACAAATGCCACCAGATGTATGGGTATCAACCCCATCCCTTGTACCGTTGGAATGAACAGTAGACCAAACGCACAATAAGTGGTTGAGGATATAATTAAATCCAAATAGAAAAATATAGATTACAAATATCTAAAATATAAATGCTTCCTGTTTTTTTTAGTCCTCTGTACCAACTGGATTCCCTCCCAGTGGTCTTCATCATCCAGGTGTTATGCCACCACATATTCGTCCTGGACCTATGATGGTTCATTCTTATCCTGGCTATAGTGGCCCATTTGCCCCTGGAGTGGGTCCTGGTCAGAATATGATGCCGCCATTGCCCGGACCTTCAGTTGGGCAGTCAACAATAACCTTTAGCGGGATTGGTACTGATTTGGGACCAGTTGGGCCTCCACCTCATCCAGATGGACCCAGTGAAGACGAACTTGGTAAGGAAATATAGATTTAACAGTTAGTTTATTGAATGTTAAAATCATTGCCTATTAGTCATTGATTAACAAGAGTAATAATTTGATATGAAAACCAGTTTGTGTAAGTTTTATTTGATTAGAGATTGGAATATTAGCTAGGAAGTTCAGTATCAGGAAAATGCCAAAAGTAAAAAAAAAACTGGTGGGAAAAGGATAATTTTTAGGCTATCAACTATGCAGTTCTGCGTCAGGAGTATGGTAAATAACAAAAAAAGTTTGGGGGATAAGGGTAGTTGTTGTGTTTCCCTCAAATTTCACGTGAGGAACGTAACACACTTCTTGAAGGACTGTTCTATCAGTTATGAAATTCTATATCAGGTATATGGTAAAGCGTAAGAAATTGATTGGAAAAGGGTAATTTTTAGGCTATCAGCTATGAAGTTCTACATAAAGAATATGGTAAAGGACAAAAAAAAATTGGGGGAAAAGGGTAGTTGTTGTGTTTTCCTTAAAGTTCACGCGAGGAACGTAACACACTTCTTAGAAGGTCTGTCTTGTCAGTTATGAAGTTCTATAGCGTAAGAAATTGATTGAAAAAGGGTAATTTTTAGGCTATCAGCTATGGTATGAAGGTAATCAGCTATGAAGCTCTACATCAGGAAAATAGCAAAGGATAAAAACATTTTTGGTGACAAAAACGTTAATTTTTAGACCTGAATGGATAATGTTGTTAATTGTTGTTTTTGTCTCAAATTTTACGTCAGGAACGTAAGGGAGTACTTCCAGATGTTTGTCCCCTATTGTAAGTTATAAGTTATTATCCTTTGAGCTATTAATATTACTTATAAGTTATTTTATTATTATTACTTATAAGTTATTATATTATAATTTACTTATCCCCTATTCTTAACTTCCCCTGATGTAATCTGTCTTATGTTGCAAAAATGATTGCATATATATCTGTTAATTATAGTAGTTTTGATATTTCACAATATCTGATCAATTCACACCACCTGCTTTAATAAAAGGGGTTGATAGACTGTAGCCAACGAAAAAAATGACATCGGGGGTAGTTTGCATGCCCTGCTTTTTCTATGGTGACCAAGTGTACGTCATTCCAGTATAAGGGATCTTGCTTGTGCCATAAATAACAAAGGTATGCTCATCAACTCCTGCTGATGATGAAGGTTTTACTTGCAATGCCTAAAGCTAAAATATTCAATGTAGAAAAAACGAATTTTTGAAGAGTGATTTCTTAATCCTGAGAGTGGTTAGAAAGTGCAAAAACCTCCCCAAATAGTCAACGAGATCCCCGGAAAAAAAAGATCATACTAGAGATGTGAAATTTTTCAAAGATCAGAGAGAATGGAAAGCTTATAAGAATTGGACCTTGGTAATTCTATATGCATAGATAAAGATTAGAATTTACTAGAACCAAGTATAGTTTAGTATCTGGCGAGTTCATGAAAAAGTAAAAAATTTCAATTGGATATTAGATATGAGTAATGTACTGCATAATTTCTGAAAGCTGAAGTTTCTCTGTAAGTACTAATTAGTCATTAATTTTCATTTTCAAGAGCTAATTTAAATCAAAATCCAGTCTACCTGAAATAAAGCTAGGTTAGCTTTGGAAAATCGGGGTAGGCTCACTAGGCTAGTTGACTAAGTTGATAAGCCTGTGGAGACAGAAGTGTGCATTCTTTACCCCCTCCCCTCTTGTATTTCAAAGTACCTGGAAAGACATGTATGATGCAGTTCTGGGTCAAACAAAAGCTGCAAAGCGTCTGATGGCGCTGGTGATTTTATTTACGACAGTAGTGCCAGTTCCTTCTCTTGGAAGTTTCACGTACTCATGGTACGATACCTCAACTTTGAACAACGTCATGCGAGGAGCCAAAATTAGAGCTATCAACAATATAGAGTAGAGGAAAGTGACAGAAAAAAGTGGTTTGCTAGGAAACTGGTTAGCAATCAAGGCTGTATCCGGGGATGGTGTTATCGGGTTTGAACCCTCCTCCCCCGGAATTTTTGTCCGACTCGTAAAAATGTAACAAAACTGCATAAAAACAAGTTATGATGCGTATTGTGAAGTTCTTTTTGTAACCCCCCCCCCTCCTGGACAAAAATCATAAATGTGCCCTTGCTAACTCTTTTGCTAATATGTTTATGCTTGTAAACTGTTCTTCTTACATTTTGATTGTTTAAATTGTATGTTGCGCCAAGATTTTTACAAATATTCATTTTGGTTAAAGAGTGGGTCCTAGCATCCCTTATCTGACTCGTCTAGCTGGCTCAAACTTCACCGTATGTAACTTGTAAGACGTAACAAATATTTATCGTGTTACTTTCTAGCTGAAACGATTATGGACAACTAGGCAAATAACAATCATCATATGTACTCCATTGTAAACATTGCTCATTCATGTATCCCACCGAAATTGTGCTTTTTTTCATTACTACCCGTGTATTGAGTATTGATTTGCATGGGGGCTGGGTTACAATAGAAACCATTTTTTTTTTTTTTTTTTTTTTTTTTTTTTTTTTTTTTTTTTATTGACCATTCTCCAATTTTTTTTTTCAAGGAACGACTGTCATGTTTTTTTATTTGAGTTTTCTATATTTAAATTTTATCTGCTTCCATGATACATCAAGTGCCTACTGTTGCAATTGCTGGTTTGAATATCAGAGAATCGAAACAGAGGTGACAGTAGAGAATTAATGGTAATGTCGAAAATACTGTAGTGAAACAAAAAATGAAATGATAATTTGCTAATAGGCTGAAAACTTGGAATAGTGCACTTTTATGCCACTATCTTTTAGTTTTTCCTCGAAGGGGATTAGACCCCAGCGCCACGCCGATAAGGGAGGGCCGGCGGCGGTAGGGTTAAAAAATAGCAGCGGTGCGCCGCCATCGATGATTTTTTCGTGCCGCCGCCGGTGAAATGGCATTGCCTCACCAGAGCGATTAATGTTGACTGGAAACATTAATACTTTCATCAGTCGCTCTCAAATCCAAGCTTGAATTTACAACAGATCTGGGCCTATTCATGAGTTAAAAACTTCGCAAGTCACTGGCTGGACGCTGGTCTTCTTCGTTATTCATCAAGAGAAGTAGAAATCTGGTAGAACCGAAGTGGCTGTGGTGTTTCAGACCCCTTGCATAATAGTTGAAATAATAGATAATAGGATTCGATGTGGCATTCAATAAGATCCAAGGAATCTAATTAAAAGGGGGCACACACAAATCGGATCGGATTTTTATGGTGATTTCAAATATATAAATTTCATCAAGTTAGTGTTACCCATCAAAAGTTACGAGCCTGAGAATATTTGCCTAAAAGGGGGAAAACACCCCTAACTTTATAGAATCTTTATGAAAATTGCACTCTCAGATTCAGCGTATCAGATAACCCTATTGTAGAATTTAAGCTCCTATATGCAAAAAAGTGAATTTTTTTTGCCAGAAGAAAAATGGGTTTTTGTTTGATTTTTCTTCCCAAGGGTGATCGTATCAACCCAGTGGTCGATTCCGACCCTAAAATATTGCGAGAGGGCTTATTCTAACGGAAATCAAAAGTTCTAGTGCCCTTTTTAAGTGACCTAAAAAATCGGAGGGCAACTAGGCTCCCTTTCACGCTCATTTTTTCCCAAAGTCACCGGATCGAAAAAAAATTTGTTCAACATAATCGAAAAATCTAATAACTATGTCTTTAGGTGTAAAATCAAAAGTTCAAAAATCAAAAGTTACGAGCCTGAGAATATTTGCCTTATTTTAGAAAAATGGGGAAACACCCCCTAACTTTATAGAATCATTATGAAAATTGTACCATCATATTCAGCATTTTTTCCCTAAGTCACCGGATCGAAAAAAAAGTTGTTCAGCATAGTCCAAAAATCTTATAACTATATCTTTAGGTGTAAAATGACCCCCCACAGTCCCAGGGGAAGGGCTGCAAGTTATGAACTTCGTCCATTGTCTACATATAGTATTGGTTATTGGGAAGTATACGGCCATTTGTTTTTTTTGGGGGGGGATGCTTGGGATGGATTTCTAAGGATAGAATCTTCCTTTGGGAGGGAAGTTTTGATGAATGAATATTCTGGGGGAATGTTACACTGGGAGTTTTGACAGAATTACTATACGAAATTCTTTCTAATTGTCTTACATTCTCTTTGCCAAATTTTTTATTTGGAGATGTTCCGGGGGGATTATCCGGGGGCTTTTTTCCGCGCGTTTTGTTTTCTGGGGAATAATTTCCACGGAAGGGGGCATTTCTGGAGTGACTGGGAAACCGATTATAGATTAAAGTCTTATTACGATAAATAAAGGTTCAAATAGGGATAAAACTCTTTTAATAGACAGTTTTTCACAAACAGTGATAGAAATTTACAAAAAAAATACCAGATATTTCGGTCACATATGCCGTGATCGTCATTTTACTACTGATGACGGTCACTGCATATGTGACCGAAATATCTGGTATTTTTTGTGAATTTCTATCACTGTTTGTAAAACACTGTTAAAGGCAGTGTGGTCTCCGAAATTGTCTAAAGTCTTATTCCAACGAAAAAATACTAAGGAGAATTTTTCAGGGTGAATCGTCCACAAGCAATTTTACAGAGAGAGGGGGGGGATTCTCAGCGAGGAAGGAACTGTCTGGAGGTAATTTAACGGGGGGGGGGTGCGTTTTATGTTGGATGAAATTTCCACGGAAAAGTTCCTAGAAGGGGAGGGGTATATTTCATAGAGGGTGAGCCAGATTTAGTGGAATTACTTAAAAAACGAACAAAAATTATGCCATATATGAAGGGCTTCCCTCCTCAACACCTTATTCTTTACGCTAAAGTTTGACTGTTTACTAAAATTGAAACACAGGGGCTGTTTAATTAAAATTAATTAAAAAAAAAACTTTCCGAAAAATAAGTTTTTCAAAGAAAAGTAAAGCTCATTTTAAACTTTAGCTCAGCAGATACAAATATCTTCTGAAATTCAAACTCAAAACGACCAGAAATTACTATTAAAGAATAAATGAAACCCAAAACGAACAGAAATTAAATAAACAATCACAGAAAAACATACAACAAGTAATAATATAAATGAATGAATAGATCTAGGAATCTTTTTTAAAAATTTTAATAGCTTAAGCGTAAAGAGCAAGGTATTGAAAAGGGGGCCTCCGTAGCAAGATTATTAAAAAAAAAAATACAAAAAAAGGAAGTAATTTATGAATCTTCTCTTAACTCCAGTTTTATTTCATGAATCTCAAATCTGATTTAATATCTCAGCTCTGTCACTTAGAGAAATTAAATATAAAAAAAGTTTTTTTTAACTGAAAGTAAGGAGCGGCATTAAAACTTAAAACGAACAGAAGTTATTACATATATGAAAGGGGCTGTCCCCTCCTCGACAAACTTTAGCGTAAAGAGCGAGGCGTTGAGGAGGGGACAGCCCCTTTCATATACGGAATAATTGCTGTTTGTTTTAAGTTTTAATGTCGCTCCTTACTTTCAGTTAAAAATCTTGTTTTTTTATTTAATTTCATAAAGACGATACTTTTGTTAACATATGAAGAACCGTGTATATTGCAATTGTATCAGTCTGGTTTATATGCAAAGTAACACAAGAGACGAAAATTAATGAATAAGAGGGTAGTGAAGAATTATCGTATACAAAGTAATATTTGGCAGGGATAGTCACTTGTGATAAATCCCTAGGAGTGGCACCGTGATTGGGTGATTTTCGGGGATTCGGGGAACCAATTTTTTTTCGGAGTGACAATCCCCGAAAATTCGGGGGTAGTTCAAGCCGTGCTTGATTCCTAATCAGGAAAATCGAAATGCTTAACCACACGAGAAAAGAAAAGCTCCGACTTGGCGATTGACACAATGAAGAATTGCCGCAAAATTAATTCAAAGTCAACCAAACGCTGCCGCCTCTGCCGGCGGCGTTGCGACACTTCGGAGGTGGTAAACCGAGCCTCTCGTTGGCGTTGTTCGGTCGGTGCGCCGGCGTGGCGCCAGGGTCAAAATGGGGTCCTTAGAACACATCTCAGAGGCACCCTGCAGCCCTATTTATGGGCTAATGATAGGCCACTTATTTTTCTTTTTATTCTACTAATCTGATTTCATTTTTGAAGCCACAACACTGGAAGTATTGAAAAGAGGTCAATGAAAGGCAGCTTTTTCTTTTTATCTGACTGACCTGATTTTCTTGTTTTAGCCGCTGCACGAGTATCCAAGTCCCAAGCCTCAACGCCACTGCCTTCTTCAGAACCAGAAGTTGAGAGTCGTAAAGCAAGCGAATCCGATAGTAAAGGTGAAGAAACGATCTCAAGAGGAGTTACAAATGGTGTAAGGAGGGACGATTACAGAAGGTAGTGGTTTTCCATTAAAATAAAGAGGCTTGTGGCCTATTTTGTGTTTTTTTTTTCTCGGGTTTTTCTTATGACTTCTTTTTTGATGACATAAGAGAATGAATTTATGATGAAGAAACATGTCAAAGACTTGATTCTATACAAATTTAAAAGTCTATTTTTAGTCTCAATAATTTTGTAGCACCAGTATTCTTCTTAATTTAAGTATTTCTAATTATTTTTCTCTTTATTAGAGGAGATATTAAGGATGCCTTCTCTAATTATTATATAAAGTATGTTGAAATACCGTGGATCACAAAGTATAAAATTATCGCTCCTTTTAATAACTATTGAAAATCCAAGGTCAGGGACTTTTGTTAATAGCGAAAAAAGAAGTGTCTTTTATTAGCCTTAATTACTAGACTACTGAAGTCTGAAAAACACTCTAGCTCCTAGAGTCATCTTATTGAACTGGTATTTAATCCCAGTGACAATTAATATTTATCCCTTATTAAGTATTGCATATAATTTGTCTCGGAAAGAATTGGAACATATTTTGGCAAAGCCAGCCTACTCAGAGTCTATCGATAGTAGAATTTGGGTAGATGTATAGCTCATCTTTGCCATTCATGCCTTTATTGGTGGGGGATCGGGTAACTGACATTATGGCTAACTTATTCATTTCCATAATAGAATGTTTTCAAAAATTGCATTTATATTAAGTATTATGTCTTTTATTAATGAAGCACGTAGATGTAGCAATTTATTTTCGAAAGAGTCCTTAAACAGTTCTATGTTGTTCCAGTGCCCAGGTGAAGAAAAAAGGATGCATTAGTGTTCTAATTTTTATTTCGATCTGGCACCATTTTTGAGGGTTTGTAGACTATCTTTCTAAATTCCCATAAATTTGTTTTTGGACTAAACTTTCATCATTGACATAAACCAAAATTATAGTTACCCTTCCTGAATCAGCTTCAATATTTTTTTGCACTAAACAGTTTAAAAAATTAATACTTTTGGTTATTATGGGCTGTGGCTCGTTTTTTCTATGCTGCAACTATTGCTGCAGCCATGATACAGACGTTAAATCTGTGCTGCTAAGGAAAGAACATAAATATTTGCAATTTCTTGCATTTATATGAGAATGTAAAAAATAAAAGCCATATTTAAGACAGCAACCTCCCAATCTTTAAAAACAACTTGGATACTATCAAAGCTCCCAATTCTGAAAGCTATAGCTCAAGTCCCAGTCCCATGTTTTCATCTCTTTCTGAGAATTCCTTGTAGTTTGTCTTGGAAGTAGTCCCCGAAGCCGCGCCGAAATGACGGCGGTGAATGTGTGATTTAGTATCGGCGGCGGCGCGCCGCCAGGCGAGCAGACATTTTTTTGGCGGCGCACCGCCGATTTTAGACCAGCGGGGCGCCCCGGCGCGCCGATTTTTCTGTTTAAAAATAATAATAAAAGTTCCACTTCATCAAGCACGTTCAACCTCGATTTTAGTAAGGATTTTTAAATGGTTGGCTAAAAACATACAAGAACAATATGACAAAAACAAGAATTTTTTGTGCCGTGCGGAAAGTGTTTATGTTCACCGTCGATCAGACCAAGTAGAATTCTCATTTTTAGCCACTAGACCCAGGGAAACCTATGTTGTTAAAGGAAGTGAAAAAAAAACAAATAACAACATCGAAAAAAAAACTGTATACAAATCAGATACCATGGCTTAACAACACCAACAATTTCAAATCAGCGGTTACATCACTTCAGTTACAATTAATGTAACAAAAAGTCAGTTTGTTCACTCTGCCTGGAGCCATTGATCTTTTTGCAGTCACTATCAGTCCTGTCGTGCTAAAAAGCCGTTTAGCTGGGGCACATGTGGCCGGTACAGCCAGAACTTGACGTAAACTGCCACTAGCGGGATCTGATACTAGTACTGGACCTTGGGGTCCCGAAGAATGCCGCAAATGGGCTTCTTCTTTGTATCTGCTCAAATAAGTTGTTTTATAAGGGAGAACAAACCTGCACCTTTACCATAGGACTCCTGCGGACTGCACTACAGGAGGAACCAAACTGCACCATTGCCCTCTTTTCTTATCATCACGAACTTAACCTTCGAAATTCTATTCTGAAGGAATTGGTATTCCGTTTTAAGTCAAAGTTTAAGGCTACTTCAACTTCGGTGTGCTCTGCTAAGTGTGCAAAAAATTTAATTCATTTCTATAGATACATTTCTATACTAGCTCTAGATAATCTACCAAGCGGGAAACTACCGCAAATCAGCATCAATAAATAAATGAAACCCAAAACGAACAAAAATAACAATAAGTCACTGAGTCAAACTCAAAACGAGCAAAAATTATCATAAGTTGGGCTCAAAACCCCCTCTGCCTTCCCAAGGCCAGAACAAAGTTTTCACTTTACTGAAAAATATAAATGTTTTTACTTTTATAACTTTAATAAATTAAATAATATTAACATTTTTATTACTAAATGTCAGAATATGTATATTGAACCGACAATGCACATTCATTTGTATTTTTGTCAGTAAAGTACAAATTATGTTCTGGCCTTGGGAAGGTATAGGGGCTTTGAGCCCAACTTGTGTTATTTCTGCGCGTTTTGAGTTTGAATCGGTTATTTATGGTAATTTCTGCTCGTTTTGGGTTTCATTTATTTATCGATGCTGATTTGTGGTAGTTTCACGCTTGGTAGATTATTTGATTTTATTTTTGCTAATTTTTGATTTAATGGAGTTCTTTACTTTTCTTTGAAAAAACTTATTTTTTGGAAACAGTTTTTTTAAATTTAATTTCTGTTCGTTTTTCGTTTTATATTAACATAGTCTTTTCAGGGAAAATGAAAATCATACTTTAAATCTTTTCGTTTATTTAAAAATTTATAGTTTTGCCTGCTATTTGTATGCTGGAAAACAATTTTCAGCAAAATTCAACAACATAGACCCTTATAAAAATCTGGACACAAATAGTAGAGTTTAACTTGGTTTCATACCTCCTCTAGTTGACCTGAAATGGAAAACTTGATAACATTCGCAAAAAAAAATTTGTTTACGTTCTTTGATAGCTTGATAGCACTTACGCTATTTTGATTTGGTCAAATTTTAAGAGCAGAAGAAGCTCTGAAAGTTTGAACATAATACCCTCAGTCGTTCTTGGGATACTGCTAAGATGCCTTATTGGGAATTAGCATAAACACAGTGCATTTTGATTTAATCTTAAGGCAACATTTACTTTTTAAATATAAAGGCAAATGAGAGGGTGGGCGTGGGAGGGGGATTAGTTTCCCTCCAATCACTTTCGACCATTAAAAAGGACATCAGCCCTTTCTATTTTCAATCGAATGAGCCCTTTTCGACGTTCCTACGACAACTTATTTCATACGAAGTGCCCTTGTCTAAACAAAAACAACAACAAAAAAATGATACATTACACCCACATCGATCTCTTCTATAAAAATGTCAAGCTTTCCAATCACTTTCGATTATTAAAAAGGGCACTAGGCTTTTCGATTTCCAAACTAATGTTCCCTGTCTGAGTTTCTACGACAACGCTTTCTATAAACACCGTATATGCCCCCAGGGCATACATTACAACCCGTACCCTAAGGGCTGCGAGGGTGGGTGTCATCCTCTAAGACTTAATTTCTAGAACTTTCAACTACTTTAAACAAAATGGCTTTCTAAAAATTTTGATTGTATGTGTTTAGGGAAATGGTGGGCTTGGAAGGGGTGTTAGTTGCCTTCCAATCATTTACAAGCCACTCCAATCTCTAATTGAATGAGCCCTTTTCAAAGTTTCTACGATAACTTCTTCGATATGAAATGCCCTGGTCTAAAGGAAAAAATAATAAATAATACATTGTGCCAACATCGTTCTTATAGACCTCCAGTGCATAACTACAAAACCCGTTCTCTAAGGGTTTTGGGGTACTAACCTCCTCAAAAAACATCTTTTCTCTTTGAAAATCAGTAATCAATACACTGAACAAAATGGCTATCTTAAAATTTTGAGTGGATGTGTTTGGGGACACAGTTAGATTGGACGGGATGTTAGCTGCCTTCCAATCACTTTCGACTATTAAAAAGGGCATTAGTTATTCCAATTTCCAATCGAATGAGCCCTTTTTGAGGTTTCTACGACAACTCCTTCGATACGAATTGCCCTGGTATGGTTCTTTACTTAGACATCTCGAGTGCGCGGCCTATAACAACATCCTGAATTGCCTAATGTTCTTTTACATACCTCTTTTCATCCAAAAAATCATAACGAAAAATGAAAAAAATTTTAAGGTGGAAGGTAGAATTTTTGTTTCAAGAAAATTTCTTCTTCTCCTTCCTATGACCCGATATACAAGGCGAGCCCAAGATGACCTTATTTATTTTTAATAAACAGATTACCCAGGATGAGAGTTGAAGCCGAGTGGTATATATCTATAAGCAAAAAAGAGAAAAAAAAAACGGCAGCGTCTTACCGACACCGCCACCGATAGAATCAGTGGTGGCGTCCGCGCGCTGATGCCAGCTCGGTGGCGCGCTACCGTTTTTTTTACGGCGGCGCTCCGCCGATTTTCGGCGCGGCTTCGGGGTCTACTTGGAACGAGGGGAAACATATTTCGGGTAGACGGAAAGATTCAAGGGATATTTAAGTGTTGGGTTCTCCATATTTAAGGGAATAGCTTCCCATTCTTTAAAACCTGCTCAGAGACTATCGGAGCTCCAAATTCAGAAAGCTACTATCAATTTGATATTTAGCCCCAACGCTCTCAGTCCAATGTTTTCGTCTCTTCCTAAGAATTGCTTGTACTTTTTCTTGGAATGAGATGAAACATATTTTGGGTAGACAGAAAGATTCAGGAAATATTTTTGGGTTCCCCATATTTAAGGGAGTAGCTTCCCATTCTTTAAAACCTGCTCAGAGACTATCAGAGCTCCAAATTCAGAAAGCTACTATCAAACTGATATTTAGCCTCAACGCTCCCAGTCCCATGTTTGCATCTCTTGCTACGAGTTCCTTGTACTTCGTCTCGGAATGAGGGGAAACGTATTTTGGGTCGACGGAAAGATTTAGGATATATGTAAGTGCTTGGTTCTCCATGCTTAAGGGAGCAACCTCTCAATCTTTAAAAACCACTCAGATCCTATCAAAGCTCCCAATTCTGAAAGCTATAGCTCAAGTCTCAGTCCCATGTTTTCATCTCTTTCTAAGAATTCCTTGTACTTTGTCTTGGAATGAGGGGAAACATATTTGGGTAGACACAAGGATTCAGGAGATGTTTAAGTATGGGATCTCCATATTTTAGGGGACAGTCTCCCAATCTTTAACACCCACTCAGAGACTATCAAAGCTCCAAATTCTGAAATCTACTATCAAGCTGGTATTTAGGCCCAAGTCCTAGTCTCATGTTTGCATCTCTTCCTAAGAATTCCTTGTACTTTGTCTTTGATTGAGGGAAACATATTTTGGGTAGACAGAAGGATTCAGGAGATATTTAAGTGTTGGGTTCTCCATATTTTAGGGGGCAGCCTCCCATTCTTTAAAACCCACTCAAAGACTATCAGAGCTTCTAATTATCAAACTGGTATTTAGACCCAACTCTTCCTAAGAATTTGCAGCTCTTCCTAAGAATTCCTTTTACAGTGTCTAGGAAGAAAAGTGAAACATATTTGAGTTAGAGATAACGATTTAGAAGATATTTAAGTATTAGGTCCTGGTGTTAAAAACATTTGATTGGTTGTCTCGTGGAGTCGCCGAGAAGGAAAACCTCTTCACCTTTTTTCGGTTGATTAGTTTCATTTTGGTTCAATAAGCTGTTATGATGGCATGTTTGCAAGTATAGATCGTGGGAAAATTAACCACAATTTCAATCTTCATCTAAAACCCTGAATCGGTTTGTTCGTAAAATTCTTTTTCCGGGAAGTAAGTTAAAAAATGAATGCTGTTTTTTTTTTTTTTTTATTAAATGTTTTGCCCTCATCTCATCATTGCGTCTCATCTCCAACACCTAGTATTTGAATGGAGGGGTGCTGTCCTGAAGATAGGTTCTTCGGGTGTTTTGGACTCTTTATAGCTGAAAAATAACCCAGACATGCTGAAACGCGATTAGTGCATACATAAAGGCTATATCTTTGCAGTTGAAACGCAGCGACAAAAAAAAATTGTGTTCCTTGGGTTCCATATATGGTAAGTGTTTCAGTTTCTAAGTTTTGGCTTTACTTTATCTTTCCTGGTAAATTGTTATTTATTATATAATAATTATTATTATTGTAGTTATTTTACAGCAATTTTTTTGTAGGCCAACCAGAGGATATTACGATGGATATAACCGAAATTACTACCAGAGAGATTATGAAGATAGGCGGGGTGGATACCGGGGAAGAGGCTATGGTGGTGGCAGAGGAGGCTACGATTCTAGAGGAGGTTATGAGAACAGAGGAGGCTACGAGCCCAGAACTCGTGGAGGATACCGAGATCAAGTGAGAGACAGCCCTCAAAATGTAGGCGCGACACCTAAACCCAGTGGCCCAACGAAACTCAAGTTTGATCAGGACTTTGACTTTGAACGTGCCAATAAGGATTTTGAGAAAATGCTTCAACAGCTTGGGAAGACAAAGGTATTGGTCTCCATCGCTTAAAAAAAAATTCAATTGTAAAAAAAAAAACAAAAAAAAAAATCGAGAAGCGAAAATTTACGATATAAAACGAAGAACAGTTAACTATTCAAGGGAGTTAGACTTCTTTTTTTCTGTTTTCTTCTTGTTTTGCATTTTATTATTTTTAGACAAAGATAGTAAGCTGATTATCTGTTTTTTTTTTTTAATGGTTTTGTGCGGGGGGTTGGGGGGCATCAGTACCTTAACATTCATCCCAAGAAAGTTTTTTGTAATTACAGTGTGATATTGTGTTTATTATCAAGAAGGTAGCATGGAAGAATGTTGTCTAAGAACAGCACCGCTAAAAAGAATCCCACATCAGAAGTCATTAAAGAACTAATAAACTAAATATCAATAAATAAAATATTAAATAAAAACATTTTACACCCTTGACCTTTGAACTATTCAAACCTGAAAACAGCGAATTTCTAAGATTTTTTTCTTTTGGTTGTTTAAAAACTGTGGTTTTTAGGGCATTATCCAAATTTTGTCAGTGTGAGCCCCAATGTCAATTCAAACATTGACAGTGTTTATTCCCAAATGCAATTACACCATCACTGGGAAGTAACGCCTTCTTAAACTGTTTGGTAATAGATGTTTTTTAGCTGGTTTTTTGCTGATTTGTTTTTTCACCCACGTTTCTTTTTCTTGAAATTTGGCGCCTACTGCTACCACTAACAGTAATTGGGAGGTCATGTTCATTAAAAATCAATTTTTAAGATACCGATTTTTACTCATTTTTAAGATTTTCAAAAACATTTTCAAAAATCTGTTTGAGTTCAAAATCTAGATATAATGTTTATTTCTTTGTAGGAATGATGCCTATGGGGGTGAAAGTAATTTCATTTGACAATTGATCGTAAATTAATGGGATACTTCTTTGACTTCTTTGACAAACATTGCCTCTTATATACAGAAGATAGATGCTAAGGTGGCAATCGTTGACAAAACTCTCCTTATATGAGGATTACATTAATTGAGAAGACCAGGGTAGTATGTGTACTGGCAGAATAAGACCCAGGAAACCTGAAGGGAAAATATCTGGCTTAGGTCAAGAAATAATGAAAGAGTCTATCTCTGAAAACAACTGAGTTTCTCTCAGGTCAGTCATCAGTTGAACAAATCCCCTCATAATGGTAAAGATTCTGCCCATATGCGAAAAATATTGGAAATTGCAACGCATATATATGTGTGTAATGGTCAGAGCTCTTCCCGTAAATAAGAATAGAATTTGAGGCCTCCTACCGAGGACCCACGACCTAGAAGAGGGTAATATCAAGTGTAGTCCGTATAGCATCGAAAAATCTTAATTCCTTTGGAGAGTGTGATAATAGTAGTGGCTGTGTGGCTTGTGTGTCAACCACTCGTTTAAGACAGTAAATATTGATTGGTTGGGTTGTGTTTATGGGTCGGCCCATGTGTCAAATCCAAAGATTTCAAGAAAACCTCTTCCCAGAGTCGCAACTCCCTAGTGATTTATCACTATTTCTAGTGATCTTTTATATTGCCGAAAAAATCACTAAATCAACCAAAAATCACAAAATCTGGCGATATTTTTTTCACTCGGTTGCAACCCTAGCTCTTCCTTAAGTGATAATGTGAGAAACTGTTCCAAAATGCTGGAAAAAATTAAAATATAGGCTTTTGGGTGATTTAACAATCAGAACATGTAGTTAAAAAGGATGGGTTCCAGTCCCCCAGGTCAAATTATTAAGTTTTATATATATATATATATATATATATATATATATATATATATATATATATATATATATATATATATATATATATATATATATACCGACTATAGTTCCAGGAAGAGGGAAGTAATTCCTGGAGGATGGCTCCTGGCATGGAGAGGAGCAGGAGCATTACTGTGATCCTTACTGATCATGCTAGCACGGGCATACGATTGATGGATGCTATGGATATAGACCAGGGGCGTCTATTAATTATTGTAGTAATAAATTTTATAGCCCTCTGAAATGGGGGAGATAACAACTAAATGGAGGTTTGACAACTTGCCGATGCATCCGAAGTGTTGTTTTACTTTGTGGGTGATGGTAGGGTAGGGGTGGGGGTTACCCTCTTATGTTAGACATAAGGGGTATTTGTTTTGAACGAAACTTTGAAACCTAGTAGATATGTTGATTAAGTGCTTACGCACAAGTAAGTGCAACTCTAATTGAAAGAAATAAATTTTGACGCACAAATACTTGGGACACACAAACAGAAAGCACAACCTACAAACTCTGAGAAAAGCAAGAGAGAGAAAGAGAACTCTTTTAATAGTTTTTTTTTCTGGGACGGGAACGGGTAAGGATGGCAGGTAGCGATTGTGTATATGGGGTTTTGTAAAGGGTGATGTCTGCCCATACAAGTTTATTAATCTCGGTATTTTGTTAATTTGTTTATTTCTTTTAATAAAACCTTTTCTTCTTCTACTCAAGGCAAAAGAAGTTTTTTTTTTTATTTATTTCATTTAAAGAAAAAGGTATTTTTTGAAAATTTGAGGTCTGATTTGTGAGTCCCAGACCTGAAGTCCAGTTTGTGGAATTGAAAACCCTGCTCTTGTAGTCGGACTTAAACCCAACTGTAGAATGTTCACTACTATAACTAGAGAGGTTATAGTAGTCTACATTGGTCAGTCTGTATTGAGAGTTCATACTGCAAACACCTCTTTTCAGATATAATCTCATTCATACAGTAAAACTGTTAATAAAGTAAGACATTTGTGATTACCTATGGTTTTTATTGAATTAATTTCATAATCAGATCTGGACTTGAAAATAGTTCACCTTGAACTTGGATTACATTATTTGACCAACATATTAAATTGACCTTCTAAATATATATTTTGATTGGAATACTAGACTGTCCCTGGCTATGATAATTAAACTGTGCAGTGACCGATCAAAATAGGAAGATTATTTTAAAATCCGTTGCTGAACTTTGACACGAGATCCATGCTTGATGGTGCGAAAATTGATCTGATTATCTGAAAAGCTGTGTTTTTTTATGATGGTACTATTATCAGTGCTAAAGAGTTTCTGTATAAGGAGCTGAATATTCAGAGCCGATGTGTGAAACATGCAAAGGATGAAGATAATGTGTTTGACATTTGTAAACAATTAAATTAGGCGGCAAAGGATAATTTGCCTGTTCCCACTTTTGTTATGTTCTCGCCTTCTGTAACCCTAACAATCGGGGAGGCAGTCTCGGGTACTTTAGTCTCGAAAAGGTTTTGTGGAAAAAGTTTTTTTTAATTAATTTCTGTTCGTTTAATATTGACATAGTCTTTTCAGGGAAAAAGGAAACAACACTTTAAATCTTTTCGTTTTTTAAGACTTTATAGTTTGGCCTGCTATTTGTATGCTGGAGAAATATTTTCAGCAATTTTTACCAACATACACCATTTTAAAAATCTGGACACAAATAGTACTGTTTAGCTTAGTTTCATACCTCCTCTAGTGGACCTGAGATGGAAAACTTGATGCCATTCGCAAAAAAATCTGTTTAATTTCTTTTGATAGCTTTGATACACTTACATTATTTTGATTTGGTTAAATTTTAAGAGCAGAAGTAGCCTCGAAAGTTTGAACATAATACCCTCAGTCGTTCTTGGGATGATGCTGAGATGCCTTATTGGGAATTAGCATTATCACAGTGCATTTTGATTTAATCTTAAGGCAACATTTAGTTTTTAAACATAATGGGCAAATGAGAGGGTGGGAGTGGAAGGGGGATTAGTTGCTCTCCAATCACTTTCGACTATTAAAAAGAGCATCAGCCCTTTCTATTTTCAATCGAATGAGCCCCTTTCGAAGTTTCCACGACAACTCCTTCGATACGAAATGTCCTGGTCTAAACAACAACAAAAAATATTACAATATTACAAATAATATTACAATAATATTACAAATATTAGTATTACAATGGCTATCCCAAAATTATGATTGGATGTGTTTTGGGGGATGATGGGCACTAGCCCTTTGAATTTCCAATCGAATGAGCCTGTTTTGAAATTTCTACGACAACACCTTCTATAAAAACCTTATATGCCCCCAGGGCATAACTTAAAACCCTTGCCCCGAGGGTTGTGGGGGAGTGTCCTCCTCAAAAACACATTTTCTAACTAGAAATCAGCTACGCTGAACAAAATGGCTATCTCAAAATTTTGATTGGATGTGTTTGGGGATGTGATTGGCGTGAGGGGGGGGGGGTTAGTTGCCCTCCAATCACTTTCGACTATTAAAAAGGGCACTAGAACTCGCGATTTCCAATCGAATGAGCCCCTTTTGAAGTCTTTACGACGACCCCTTCTGTATGAAGTGCCCTGATTTAAAGAAAAAAAAATAATAAACTGTGCATTGTGTTAACATTGAACTTATATGCCCTCAGGGCATAACTTAAAAGCCTTCCCCCGAGGGTTGTGGGGGAGTGTCCTCCCTCAAAAGATATTTTCTATTTGAAAATCAACGACGCTGAACAAAATGGCTATCTCAAAATTTTGATTGGATGTGTTTGGGGGAATGATGGGTGTGGTGGGGGGGGGGGTCTAGTTGCACTCCAATCACTTTTGACTGTTAAAAAGGGCACTAGCCACTTGAATTTCTAATCGAATGAGCCCTTTTCGAAGTTTCTACGACAACTCCTTCGATACGAAGTGCCCGGGTATGGAGAAAAAAAAACACATTGTGCCTACATCGTTCTTTACTTAGGCAGCGCTAGTGCGTTGCCTATGAATAGTTAAAAGGGTTGTTTTGTTGTTTTTTCCATTGTCGTGTTAAAAAATTTCACTTTTTTCTATATTTTCATTTTGTTTGAACTCTAAATGGAAAGGTTTTTATGGTCTATGGAACTGTTTTAAAAATGCAAGGATATTGCCTTTACTGATACTTTTATAATATATGAATCAAATGCATGTTTATAATTAAAAAAAAAACAAACAATTATAACATAAAATTGTTCCTTCCTTCTGAAAGTACGTATATCTGTTAAGACTTTTGCCAACAGCTCCTCGTCGCAAAAAAAGAAAAAAAAGAAAAAGGTATATATAAAAGACAAAAGGAGTGTATTTTGAAAAGCTTTTTTTTCTGTTTTTTAGCATTTAGGAGGGCTTAGCGCAGTCTTGTCTTAACGACAAGACTGGAGGCTTAACGTTTTTTCTTCTTATTTTATTTGGGGGGGGGGGGGGTACAATGGTTTAACATGACCCTTGTTTGGTTTATTGATTATTTTTTTTCTTTTTGTAGAACGTCACAATGGCCAGTAATGATTCAAAATGTATTGGATTTAATGAAATGGCCATTACCATAACTATTAATGAAATGAATACATATAGGACGGTTTCTATATCGTGTGTTAAATATTTTGTCTCCTATAATTATGGGAGTTTTTTTATTGGGACCACCTCTATTTGATCGTCTGATTTAATCATTTAAAATTCTATTTGATTATTAATCATTTATATTTAGTTTTTTTTTTCAGATTAGTGATTCTGCCTCATCAAAGTCTAGCTCTGAGTCAGTAAAAGATAACGGTGAGGTTACGGAATCCACTGAAGAGAATAAAGAAGTAGGAACGGGAGCAAAGGCAGTTTCTGAACAAATATGCTACAATAAAGAAAAGTCTTTCTTTGATACAATTAGTTGCGAAGCCATAGAAAGAAACAAAGGAGGATACCAAAAACCTGATTGGTATGTCTTTTTATAGTAGATATTTGCAGTATTATAGTAGAGTAAAGATGTGCAGTATATACTGCAATAAAGAAACAAAGGAGGATGTCAGAAACCTCATTGGTGTATCACCTTTTTTATAGTAGAGCTGTGCAGTACCATATTAGAGATGTGCTATACAAAAAATCTTGAATCCCATTCGAAATCTCATATTCACCCTACCCTTTAAATGGCTACTCAAAATCACCATAGAGTTCTTGCATAAATTCTTGCTTTTGGTTTAATACCAACGTCGTACGACCTAAATTTTGGAACAATTTTATCTGCGACTTTTTTCGTCTACGGTATTGGTTATTGCCATTTGTTATAAGGACTTTTGGACAACTTGTCGGAAAGGAAATTTTGGAGAAATTTTAGGAAACCTTACTGGAAAAAAGGAAACCTTACTGGCAAGCAAAAGAGGAAAAGTTTCAAATGCTAGCGGAAAATCGAATATAGTATCTGTTAAGGCTTACGAGGGAAAAGTTGCCGGATTTTAGCGGTCATATATTTGGACAAAGAGACATGGTTTAAGGAAAATTCTACTAATCCAAACTTTAATTTACAGATTTTCTTTGGAAAGCTTCTGACGTGTAGCGGATTACAAAAAGGAGCTAGTACATACACTGATTTTACGCTGTTTACATACATAAGATACTCCGTTTCTGTTTTGTGTTTACTATTTGAACATTTGGTCAGACTTAGTATTAACCAAAAGCTTTGTCTTAACTTTGTTTTAGTTGGTATAAGAAGGGTCATACGGATTCTGCACCTTAGGAAGTTCATATAAAATTGGGAGAGTAAATTTTGTCTAGTCTTCATTCACACGTATAAGACTATATTAAAAGAGATTCTCGATATTCTCCTCATTTATTGGCCTCTTTCTGAGTAAATATAAACGATTAGAATAAACCACGTCTTTTTATCTTTTGGCACCAGTAGCCATTCCGGGTCTTTAAATGGGTATTTTCAGAATGATAGTGTGAAAATCGGCTGGAGTATTACTGTGGCAACGGGAATAACATAGGTGCATGTGTTAGTTGACACTGAGGAGCTACGGTTTTGTTTGGGATGCGGTCCCTTCTACATCTCCACTGTGTGCGTATATATTTGCAATACTCTACTACTACTGATAACTATGCAGCATCAAGCCACCTGAGCCAATAGCCACGCACGCCTTTCCTCCTTCTTTAATATATTCAAAGCCTCCCTCTTTACACCTTCTCAAGAAGCTCCAACTTCCCTTTCATCTTTCCTTACGATCTCTTCCTACCCTATTCGGGGATGACCTGTTTTCTATTTGGCCCTAGATGGTGTGCTGAAAATGGTGATCTTTGAGAATATGTCATCCTTCATCCGCAGAACTTGTCCAGTACTGTGTGAAATATAGATGGGTACCCATGGTCAGTCAGACAGGTATCCCAAACCAACCCGTTGACAATTCCTCTGGAAAACATCTAATAAATCCTACTACTGTTTGTAATAGCCTACATATTAATAAGAATCATACCATCTTATAAAATCTTTTGTACGAGGGGTACGGGTTTGATTCCTGACTTAGCCGGTTATTTTGTTTGGGATGGGGGCCAGTGGCGTGACTCTAAGCTCAGCCAAAGTCAACCCAGCTCTAAATTACTTGACCCAAGTCCGCCCTCGAAGGTCGTTTTAGGGTCTCTTCTTCAATCAGTGTATTGATATGCCTCCTGTAGGTATGATGTGCCTCATCTAGGCACGATGATCCGGGGAAAGTAAGCAGGAGGAGTGTGCGATAGCACGGGATGGCTGGCCCCCAACCCCCCATTGAACTTCCTGGCTGAAGGGCCATGAAACGGAGATCAGCACCGCTGGTTTGGCCCTTGAGGGTCTAGTACCGTACTTACTTTTTTATTTACTTACATCTTATAAAATTTGCTACTGAATAAGTTATTTCGTAAATAAAACTACCTACCTATAATTAATGCTTGTTGATAAACCAAAGGCTAAGTTGAAAACAGAGGTTGTTACTTAGGGTTGTTTTGTTGTTGTATTCTTACCTAAAACTTTTAGGTTTAAATCTTTTGTTGTAAGCATTCACTTTGATTTGGTCATTATAGAATTATGCCACACGACGTATTTGCCGTCTTTAGTGCTGTAATGTTGGCGTTTTACTGCTAGTGTTTCATGTCAGGTACAAAAAATCAGCTCATCAATCACGTCAACTAATTTATCAAAATTCTTTGGGAGGGCAGAAATGGCTTCTTGTAGTTATTATTATTATTATTATACTAACTGCAAGGAGTAAGTTAACTTGGTACTTGTGTATTATAGTGACCTCACTTTGTTCTTGATTTGTAATAAGACTGGTTTTCTGTGTGCACTCGGGATAATCAGCTTAGCCTGAGAGACAAGTCACTATGCATGTATATCTTTTAATTACACATTTAATATATAAAGTTGGTTAGTTTGGGTGTTTAATATAATGCCTTATTGGCGGCCTGCTTTCCATATGCTCTGTTGTAGTTTCGATAATTTTGTTACTAAGATATTATGTTTTTCATCATATTTTGGCATATTTCATTATGAGTAACCTAAATTCACTTCTTGGGTGTGGTCGCTATGATAGACAAGTACCATTAACTGTATGAAACCAACTATTTTAGATAACTAGTAGGATGACAACAAGGATATTTTTTTTTCTTTTTTTAAGTATTTATTATTGTGTATTAATCTTTGTGGGAAATGTTTTTATTTATTAACTATAAAATAAAGTGAAAGAAGGACATATTTGTTTAAGATGCCTGAAGTGGAATCATCGAGTATCGTACAGTTCTAGATGTTTGGTTCCAAGAAAATGAATTTAAAAGGTTTGTTTACGCTGCACGTAGATGCAATTGCCGTTTTTACCGTTGCAAAAGATATCTCAAACCCAGATTTTCTTATATCAATTGCTCTATTAGGAGCAACTATAACCTTGGAAGTTTATTTTTAAGAATGTAGCATAATTTTTAGGGGGTACGCGGCCAGCACGCACAAAAAACCTTTAACTCTAGGACTGGATATTTTATTTATAAGTGCACTTTTTTTCTTCTTTTTTTAGCCAGATTTTTCCACTGCCCTTACTAGAATATACAATTAAGATTGATGAAGGAATGAATAATAACATATCATATACCAGTTTAAAAGTATAATTTGATCTTTGAAATTCTTTGGAATTTTAACGCGAGAACTGCTGAACAATTCAGAAAGTTGTTCATCTGATCAGCACGAGCTTGTTACTAGCAGGACATAACAAAGCAAATAAATATCAAATATTAGCTTAGAAATACGTGGCGTGGCGGGCTGTTGAATGTGTATCAGTGCACCTGGCAACACAAATGTAACAAAGGTGGGGGAAAATGAATTGATTGCTCTGCTCTGGTAGGTCTTGATTTGACGGTTGAGGGTCCCCAAAAATATGAATATAGGGAGGAGGCTGGAACATTTAAAATCAAGTAGTTGCGGGTCATCAAGCCATGGCTTATTGTAGAAAAAGCTAAGAGAGATAGTCCGGGTGATAGGCAAACCTGGCATAAGCCCTTTTTACGATTTTATTAAAATGATGTCATTTCACTTAATGATAGATAAGTATATCATCCTTCTGTTCCATGCATCATTCCTAGGGCAGAACTAAGTCATAGAACTAAGGGGTGAAAGATTGGATTGATTTTGGGTTGTAATTTTCAATTTTAGTTTCCTAAATACACCAAATGAGACTAATTCGGGATTATTATTTCAGGGGTTAAAAAAAAAAAATCAGAGAATATTACAAAAAAAATACGATTTATGGATCTTCTGTAGGCTTAATACAATGGACTTTAGAACCGTTTTGAACTAAAAGATATTTGGAATGGTGCTTTTTATATGTTTTAAAGTTAATATTTATGCTTGTTTTTGTTTTAGCCAATCTGATATCCGGTTACTGTACTTTTCTTTAAGAACAGTTATGTACACATGTGACCCAAGCTAAAAGTGGTGTGTTTTATATCTCTGGGTTTGTTGAGGTATTTAATGCACGTGGCAAATTTTAGTAACCCCTCCCTCTCTCTCTCTCTGCGCCCCCCTCCTCTCTCTCTCTCTGCGCCCCCTCCCTCTCTCTCCTCTCCCTCTCTGCGCCCCCTCCCTCTCTGTTTTTTTTCACCCGGTGCCCTCTAAAAAATGCTTAATGAGTAAACGTATTAATGTGAAAGTCTTATAAATGTCATATTCTTGCTTAAAAACAAAAGAATTCATGAATAATCACATATTTACTCAAAGCAAATTAAATGCATTTTTTTTATTTGAATAAATTATTTGACATCTCTTTTTTAAGTGATAATTGTTTTCAGGCAAAAAGAGAAGATGTTGAATTGTGAAACCTTCGGCATAAAGCCTCGCGGAGCTAGTCAACGAGGATATAACTCAAATTATAACTACAGAGGCTATAGCCGTGGAGCCAACAGCTATAGGAATAACTACAGTTACGATGGATATAACAGAGACTACCGAGATAACTACAATTACCGAGGTGGCTACAGGAGTGGAGGTTATAGCGGTGGCTATGATAGTCGCAATAGGAGTAGAGGAGATGGGAGTCGAGGTGGTTACCGAGGCAATCGAGGTGGAAGGAGTTATGATGGACACGACGACAGAACCGAAAGGATAGAAAGATCTGAAGGAAGAAGCGAACGTGGCAGAGGATCATATGTAAGTGAAGTTCAATCATAAAGAATTGACTTTTTTGTTCAATCAGTCATACTTTGTTTATGCAATGTCTTAGTTTTAAACGTAACCGGCAGTGGCTGTTGTGTCCCTCCATATCCATGTTTATTATTGATTTCACGCAGGATGGCTGGCCACCAGCCCCCTATTGCATTTCCTAGCTGAAGGGCCACGAAACAGAGATTAGCGCCGCCAGTTTGGACCTTAAGGGTCTAGTGCCGTCATACTTACTTTCATTTTTTTATTATTTTTTTATTGTTGATTTATTTGCTTTTTTATCTGTCTTGAACGATGTTTTAACTACCACACGGATCAGAGATCAGCGCCGCCAGTTTGGACCTTAAGGGTCTAGTGCCGTCATACTTACTTTCATTTTTTTATTGTTGATTTATTTGCTTTTTTATCCGTCTTGAACGATGTTTAACTACCACACGGATCAGAGATCAGCGCCGCCAGTTTGGACCTTAAGGGTCTAGTGCCGTCATACTTACTTTCATTTTTTTATTATTTTTTTTTTTTTTATTGTTGATTTATTTGCTTTTTTATCTGTCTTGAACGATGTTTAACTACCACACGGATCAGAGATCAGCGCCGCCAGTTTGGACCTTAAGGGTCTAGTGCCGTCATACTTACTTTCATTTTTTTATTATTTTTTTTATTGTTGATTTATTTGCTTTTTTATCTGTCTTGAAAGATGTTTAACTACCACACGGATCAGAGATCAGCGCCGCCAGTTTGGACCTTAAGGGTCTAGTGCCGTCATACATACTTTCATTTTTTTATTGTTGATTTATTTGCTTTTTTATCAGTCTTGAACGATGTTTAACTACCACACGGATCAGAGATCAGCGCCGCCAGTTTGGACCTTAAGGGTCTAGTGCCGTCATACTTACTTTCATTTTTTTATTATTTTTTTTTTTTTTATTGTTGATTTATTTGCTTTTTTATCTGTCTTGAACGATGTTTAACTACCACACGGATCAGAGATCAGCGCCGCCAGTTTGGACCTTAAGGGTCTAGTGCCGTCATACTTACTTTCATTTTTTTTTTATTTTTTTTTATTGTTGATTTATTTGCTTTTTTATCTGTCTTGAACGATGTTTAACTACCTCACGGATCAGAGATCAGTGCCGCCAGTTTGGACCTTAAGGGTCTAGTGCCGTCATACATACTTTCATTTTTTTATTATTTTTTTTTATTGTTGATTTATTTGCTGTTTTATCCGTCTTGAACGATGTTTTAACTACCACACGGATCAGAGATCAGCGCCGCCAGTTTGGACCTTAAGGGTCTAGTGCCGTCATACTTACTTTCATTTTTTTATTTTTTTTTTTATTGTTGATTTATTTGCTTTTTTATCTGTCTTGAACGATGTTTAACTACCACACGGATCAGAGATCAGCGCCGCCAGTTTGGACCTTAAGGGTCTAGTGCCGTCATACATACTTTCATTTTTTTATTATTTTTTTTTATTGTTAATTTATTTGCTTTTTTATCTGTCTTGAACGATGTTTAACTACCACACGGATCAGAGATCAGCGCTGCCAGTTTGGACCTTAAGGGTCTAGTGCCGTCATACTTACCTTCATTTTTTTATTATTTTTTTATTGTTGATTTATTTGCTTTTTTATCTGTCTTGAACGATGTTTAACTACCACACGGATGTCTGAAAAAAATTCAAAGTTGTCTTCTCTGCCGAAGACCAGTTTTTAGTTGAACGTCCCTTTTTTTTAATTCGTTCTTTTAATTCAAATTTTACTACATAGCCCAAGTAAATCCGCGATTGCTAAAAATCTGTTTATTGCTGGGAATATGTCGCGATTTTGGACGGCTGGAATACTTTTTTTTTATTCCTTTCTCTCATCTATCACGCTGCCATATGTATTGGAATAACCCACCCTGTCTCCCTCGAACCCCTCCCTTCTCTTGTTTTGTATACGTCTATGGTTTTAGTAAACATCGATTGGTATTGATTAAACATTTCAGAAGAACGCTCAATGATTACAAGTTTCATGATGATTCCAAGAATATATTAGATCTGAAAAGAATGAGAATTAACTTATATTGAGAAGCCTACTGTAAAAAGAACAGGAATAACTATGAACAAGTTCAACCTAACACGATTATTGCAATAAACATCAATTAAACAGAAAATGAACAGAAATAAGTTAAGACATTTTCGAGTCCGCTCTCCCCTCTAATCCTTCTGAAGGCTACACTGGCGGATTCGGGGGCGGGGGGGGGGCGCTGCCCCACCCTTTAGATTTTTCTGGATCCATTATTGATTTTTTTCTGTTTTTCACTCGTTTTAAAATAAATTCGTCAATTGGGTCAATTATTGGCGCCCTTGTCACATTGCCCCCCCCTCTTCCAAGATTTTGCTCTAGATCTGGCCGTGGAAGGCTGGGATGTCATTTACGCTAATGATACCAGTCCTAAGAGGGACAAAAAATAGCGACAGAACCTCTCACTTGAATATTTTAATTCATTCTCAAATTAAATGAAATTTTACTAATGAAGATTTTTATTAATCCAAATAGAGTTTAAAAAAATGGTAAGTCTAACCTAAAACTAATCTTTTGCAGAGGATATGTTTCGTTTTTTGATATCGGTATTATATTTTAACAGTGTTCAAGGCAGGTAAAGAAGAAAATAGATATCTGTAAGGAAATCAAACCTTGCACGAACGGAAATCGAACCTTGCACGAACAGAAATTACAAAAGTATAATTTATTTCAACAAAAACATAAAAAACTAAACCAATAGCCATCCCAGAAAAGATACAAAAAAGCACTTGCAACAGGGCTGCTACTTACTTTTTTTATGCAAATAATTAATCAAACCAAAAAAATAATTACAGTATAAGAAGAAAAAATGAATGCATAACTAAATAACGCCAAAAATGTAATAAATTACATGACCTTAATACACACTATTTACAATTTTTATCAACCATCCAACAATAAAAGTAATTATAAATCATATAACTACTTTATCAAACCTCGCACGAACAGAAATTAATTGCAAAGGTAAAACATATATATATATATATATATATAGTAAACAACTAATAGCCACCCCACTAAAAGATACAGAAAAAACACTTGCAACAGGGCGGCTTTTGCGAAGATTCAAGCATTCACAGTTGCGTAAAAGGGACGAAGTAAGGGGCTACACAACTCTAAATCTGTCTAAGGACAATTCATCTTTCCTCTAAAATATTTTATAGAGTAACATTACTATTTGCAATATTTAGAGACACTATTACTTAATCCCAAATCTCAGCCCCAAAAGTGTTTGCCCCTGAAAAGCCCCTAAAAGTGTCTCAGCCCCTGGTTTGAAAAGGTAATAGATTTCTTAAAAGATTGGTTTTATTTAATATTTTTTTTTCTGAATGGCCTATTCCTTAGTCCAAAAGAGAGAGCGATTTAGACCATAAAATTGCAGGTCTTGGCTACATCATTACTTTTTTATTTTATTGTATCCATACTGCCTACTGAACCCCTACTGTATCCTACTGTAACCCCTATTGTATCCATATTGAACCCCTACAGCCCTTGAAGAGCAGTTTGCAACTGGCCCTCTTCTTGTTTTTTTTTTCTTTTTTTCAAAAATGTAGCCATTAACCAGCTTATTAAGCATTTTAAGCCATTAATCCCCCCCCCCAAATGTTTGTTCAACTCGTAAAAAACGAAACAAAACTCAATATAAACCAATTTTTGATGCATTTGGAAAGCTAGGAAAAATACGAATGAGAGATTTTGATCTTCACCACTTTCACCACAAAATCTTTAAACATGAAAAATGGCTCTACATTTAACTAAGGGAAGTAACTTCATAGAACTTCATAGAGAAATAATAACTAGAGGTTGACCTATAAAAACTTACAAGGAAAAGAGGTAAATGGATGAAAGCGAATGCGAAGTCAGTGTCAGGATTGTACTGATTCGTTTTCATTGAAAAAAGGCTATTTTTCATGCAGAAAAATTTCTTAATGAGCTTCAACCCAATAAAAAAAGCAAAAAAAAAACTAAGAAAAGAAGAAAAAATGAATGCACAACTGAAAATAAATAGATTTTTTTTAATGTAATAAATTGCATATCGTAAATACAAATTATTGACCAATTTCTTATCAACCACTCTACAATAAAAGATAAAATAGTTAGATAAAAACTAAGAACCTTTTCTCATAGATTTTCTCTTCAATTTCCTTTAAACAGCCCAAGGCCTCTAAAATTTCAACGCCGGTAAGCAAAAAAATTTTGGGTGCGGACATGTTTGCCATATATCGGTTGAAAAAGAGATATAAATTGGTTTTAAATTAGAATAAATTTACGTCTGACTTAATAATTATATAATTTAATATATAATAATTATATAATAATATACTAAATAATAATTAGAATAAATAAGTCAGTCAGACTGAAATGAATAGAAATTAGCATATAATTGATTGAGTCTGCTGCTCGTCTCCTTCCTCAAACCTTTCTGAAGCCCAGAGTGTCAGTAGAACAATGATGAAACAGGCTATATTTCAAACTGCCTGTAGGTAATCTACTTAAGACAACAATGGTAACATTACTCATATAATTTAATTGAAGATGGCAGAACAGTATGATATATAATGTGTTAAGTATATTGAAATACTTTATTTTAAAATTAGTTTACCCTTCGCGCGTTGCTGCAATGTAAAAAAAGAAAATTCAATGAAAATCCCCGCGTAAAATTTGACTAATGACGATTTTATCTTCAAACTTAAAATTACTTGAGAAATTGCCCTCCTTTGAAGGGTTTTTCAAATCTATCCCCTCTCTGACATTTCCTCTTCACTGGGGAATAAATACACATATCGAAAACACTTAAATGCTCTGAATTGTTAAAAGCCTCGAACCTTTCTGAAGTCCAGAGTGTCAGTGGAACAATGATGAAACAGGCTATATTTCAAACTATGCCTGGTTTTTTAACCTTAATACAAAAATCAGTATACTAATGCTGACAAAATATTGCTTAAATGTGGCTAATACAATTAAAAATACCTCTATACAAGTAAAAAAAAAATAATACCTCTATACAATTAATAAAAAAATAATAATAAAGTAACTGAGACCTCTCTTTGGAATTTGCTAATATGATACTTTCCAAGATAGAATGTTGCGTCTTATTAGTTTTTCAAAGTTGAATGCATCCAGATGTAAGAACAAACTAAAGAAACTAAGGAATAAAACAATGATAATTTCCATCCAATGAAGGAAAAATAGACTGAATATTTTGACAAGACCCCCTCCAAGCTGTTATCAGTGTTTTAAAAACATATTTATGAAAAAAACTAATTTCTAATCTCTTATGAAAGAAAAACCACATAAGAAAGATTAAAAGAAAAAGAATGTTTAATTTAAATACAACACAAATTTTGACTGAACACATAATTTTTTTTAAGCGATTTTATTTCTGGAATACTTCAAAAGTTTAATGTTTGGTTCTGAAGACGGCCAGAGGCGTAGCTAGGATTTTCAATGCATGGGGACAATGTTGGTTTTTACCCCTTCTCCCCCCCCCCCCATCACTATTATAGTATAAGCAAACAAAATATAGTTTATTTTGAGACAGGAGAGAATGCTAGGTAATCTACTTAAGACAACAATGGTAACATTACTCATATAATTAATTAAAGATGGCAGAACAGTATGATATATAATGTGTTTGTTAACTATATTGAAATACTTTATTTTAAAATTAGTTTACCCTTCGCGTGTTGCTGCTATGTAAAAAAAGAAAATTCAATGAAAATCCCCGAGTAAAATTTGACTAAAGACGATTTTATCTTCAAACTTAAAATTACTTGAAAAATTGCCCTCCTTCGGAGGGTTTTTCAAATCTATCCCCTCTCTGACATTTCCTCTTCACTGGGGAATAAATACACATATCGAAAACACTTAAATGCTCTGAATTGTTAAAAGCAAACCCAACAATTTTTTTTTGTTTTCCCGAATTTTTTTCAATCAAAGTTGTCCTTTATCCTGCATTTATATAATCAACCTAATCAATATATTTTGATTGTAAATGCAGAGCGCCGGAAAAGGATATGCAAATCAAAGTCATTTTATTATGGACCCTCACCACTCGCTGAAAATTCCTCCCTAGCTATTAATAACCACAGTATTTTTATTCCATATATTAGTTCATTTCATTTTTTTTTTACATGTGCAAAGAGATGGAAAAAATTTTGCAAATAAAGCCCATTTCACTATAAAAAAAAAAATTGTCATATTTAAAACAGCGATAGTATTTTTATTCTGAAAAGCTCACAATACCGAATTCATTTAATTAATTGAAAAAGAAATTTTATAATTTGGGTAGTGTGTTAGATGACAGAATTCATTATTAACTGAGCCGTTAAATGAATGTCCAGAAAATGTGAATGGTTAGGCCAGAAAGAACTGTCAAGTATTTGTTGAGGGATCCCTAATTTTAGTCAGCATGAAAAGACGCTAAATGGCCTTGAGAGGGTACTTTTGCCCACAACCTTCGCAATTGTATGCTCAACATCTTTTTGAAGTTTCTTGATCGTATGAACAGTGTAGTCATGCATGTAGGATATATATTCAGTTTTATATATATTTTTAGATAATTATTTAGCATAACATTATAAAAATAAAAAAGTGATTAATTGGAGATGTAACAATAAAATGGCAACAATGTAAAATAACATATAGAAAGGTATGCTGCTTCAAAGAATCCTTTTTTGTCTTCACTGCTGCAAATTTGTCAATATAATATAAAACTAGTGTAATGTGATTATTTTACACTTGTCACATGTTAATATATTTAATAAATAACAGTAAACAATTTATAACAGCCTGTTATTGTAATGTAACCAGTTACATTACTAGTTACGTACTAGTAACTAGTTATATAACCTGTTAGTGTCCCATGTAACTAGAGTTGTTTTATTGCGGTTTCCTCAGACAAGCGTAAGCTTTTAGAACCCACAAACTTTATTTTTGTTGTTGTGTTTTTTTTTGTGTAAACTCTTGAAAACTCGTTTATAAATAAATTTTTGGTTACTATTTTTGGTTACTTTTGGTTATAAATTTTTGGTTACTATGGGCTCTGTCTTGTACTTTACTAGGTTGTACCTACTACTGCAACCATGATAAAAACTTAAATTCTAATAAAATATAATTAGTATTGATTATATTGTGTCTCCATTTAACGAAGTGTGTCACATTACCCCTTTATTGACTATTCATACTATAATCAGATCAAAAATTTAAGGTCTTTACTTCTCGTTGTACTATTAATATTTTTTTCAGGCATCTCGTGTATAGTCTGCAGATTTTTAAGTGAGGATCTTGACGTCTTATTTAGTGGACTTGATTGGATATTATTTTAAATTTAATGACCAGAAGTATGTTGTTTAGTGATATTTGAAGAGATTAAGAAACTCCACTTTGGAACTCCATCCTTAATTGTTATTCTGATGGTACAAAAGGACAAAATGGCATGACTAGTGACTGTTAAAAGAGATGGATCGTGTTAATGGGTTCGAGTCTAATGGTTTGGTCTTTGTCAGGAGTGTTTTTTATGGTATTATAATTGAATGTTTCTTTTTTGTCCTTTATTTCTAAAGGCATTTCGGTTTATGTGACTTATAAGATAAAATTAGCATAACCATTTCTTAATTCTTTTTGGCTGCCGATATGAATTTTGTGATCAAATCAGTTGTTTCGCCCCATCTGTGCAATAAGGAGGGACATGAAAAAAAATATAAATTCTTTAGCCTGATTTTTCGACTGAATCGGTGGATAAGTCTATCTGTTTATATTCCTTTAATTAACCAAGTTCACGAGGTAAAATATTCACATTTCTTTTTACGTTTTTGCATATTTATTTGCTACTAGTATTTTTTTTCTTATAAAAGAAAGGGTAAAGCTTTTTTCTTTTAATATTTTGTCTTAAAATATTGAGTAGCTATCATTTTTTGGATTGCTGCTCTAGAAAAGAAAATTATCCTGATAGCAGTTTTATTTGTTAAGATGTCTCTTCCCTTATAATAAAGCTAGTCTTGTCATTTTGGTAGATTTGTTTTATGACAAAAGAATTCTTTTCTTCCAAATATTATATTTACATGGGCTCTAAGTAGCCTCGAAATTTATGGAACCCCCTTTTTAAATTGTTTTTAGGGGGGGGGGGATACAGAGAGTAAAATCTTCACAATTCTTCATAATAGTTCAATAAAATCTTCACAATAGTTCTAATCAATCTTGTCCTAATATTTTATCCCAAAATTTTTCATTTATTTAATTATTCCTTTAAATATTTCTAATCCTATAAGCGGGTTGATCCTATTTTGATCCCTACTTTTACTTTCTCAAGGAAAGTAGAGTCAAAACTATTTTGATCTTATTATGAAGCTCATTACCTTAAGAAAACAAACTTCGGAACAAGTTTTTCTCTTTTTTTCTAAATTGCTGGTTATTTTCTTGTCCTCTTTTTTTGCACTGACGAGACAGCATACAGTTCTTGTCACCAATACTGGGAGGTTATATATATATATATATATATATATATATATATATATATATATATATATATATATATATATATATATATATATATATATATATATATATATATATATATATATATATATATATATATATATATATATATATATATATATATATTTCTATGGTGCACACAGACCTGAGGCTATTGGAGGAAATGGAGCACTTTTTATGTTTTATCTATCCTGAGCAGTCCTAAGGTTGTTTGATGGATTATAAAATATCTTTGGTTTGGGTCAAAAATGTTTTTGTCACTCCTGATACCCGTTGTATCAGGAGTGACAGACAATTAACAAAACAGGGTTTCGGATTGAGCTCATTCTATTTGCGGGGGAAATCCGATATTGCGATCGATGTAATTTAGTTTTCTTGTGTCTATTCATTGTTAAAAAGCCTCAATGTTCTGTGTGCTGGTATATTTCCATAAGAACTGGCCCAAGCAGGATTAAGAAATTATTAAAAAAAAAAAACTTGAGTTTGTCTTGATTCTGGCATGACTCACAGAAACGAAACTTCACTAATTCGTAAACACTTCGTTTTTTATGATAAGAAAAGACGCTTTATTAAAGTCTTATATTCATTCAATTGTAGTTTTTGTTTGCTGTCATCTGAAAGGGCTCTTTTATGTCAACAACCGTAGTATTCCACTTTCAGAGTAGATCTCTAGTAGGGATGAGATTGTGCCAAAATTATTTCTGATTCCACTCTTCAGTCAAGATTCCAGTTTTGGCAAATTTAAATGTACCAAGGTTTCAATAAATTGGATCTACAAAAGCGTTAATGGAAATACTACAGATAAATTAAAGCCTTGTTGTGACACTTTTACTTGTCTTATAACTGAGCTGAAAACTCAACACTGCTGCAAGTCACCGTGCGCCAATGTAGCTGCGTATGCTCCTCCCTACAGCTTTAGAGTGTCAATGTCTGTTCAGCTTATATTAGATTCTATCAAAAAAGGCTATTAGGAAAAACGCCTTGGAGATTTTGTTGCCTATTTCACTCTCTGGGGCTTTCAGCGCTTGCTAATGGCTTTGGGCCCATGCACGCCTATAATTTTCTCTAAGCATAATCTTCTACTTAGGACTTTCATGTTTGTTTTGTGTTTTTTTTTTTTTTTTTACCATGAGGAGTTACCAACCTTTCCCTTGTTGTTTCACCTATACCTTCCACACCATTTTACGGAAAATATAGTTTTTAAATTGTATAATTAATTATAATCTTAAAAACAAACGCGCCTCAATTACTTTTATCATAACTACAAACAAATCCCTGATGTTCGTAAGCATTAGTCGCTCTTGGCACACGAGTAGGACTTGTAGGTGATAAAGTATTTATTTACTCAGGCAGGATCTCGGAAAATATTTGTTTTAGGTGTTAGGTTTTTCAGTCATGGTCTTGTGCCCTCTGTATGATATGCGGAGAACCCATCTTTGTTAAGACTGATTTTTAGTAATTCTTAACCAATGGTTTTTTCCCTACAATTCCAAGAAATGAAATGGAAGTAAGGAGCAACATTAAAACTTAATATGAACAGAGGTTATTCCGCATATACGCCCCCCCCCCCTCCTCTAGAAAAAATATAAAATATCATGGTCATGTCGCTACCATGAAAAAGATCAGAAATTAAATTTTTAAAAACAAGTTTTTTTCAGCTGGAAGTAAGGAGTGATATTAAAGCTTAAAACGAACAGAAATTATTCCGTGAATGAAAGGGGCTGCCCCCTCTTCAATACCCCACTCTTTACATTGAAGTCTTGTTCTTTGTCAAAGCTCTTTAATAATAACTACTGAAACACAATGTTTTTTTTTTAATTAAAACAAAAAGCTGTTTAAAGTAATAAAAAACTTTAACGTAAAGAGCGAGGTATTGAGTATAATTTACAGATAAGCAAGCATTATGGCGAAAAGCCCATGTTAACCTATCATTACCTAAGTTACACAAACATTTTTTAGGGTTTTTTTTAAATTAAAAACGGGTAAAGATTAATTTAAAAAAACTAAGTTTTTATGAAGGAAGTAAAGAGCGAAATTGAAACTTAAAACGAACAAAAATTATTACTTCACAGCCTATCTAATATGTATCGACAAAACTAGTGCAAATAAACTAAACGATGATATTTCCCTATGTTTGTAGGACTATAGAAAACTAGCGTTTTGCTGAAAACACTAAACAATACAGGAGATTTAGTACAGTAAAAGCAAACCATTTAAGCATGCTTTGTAAAGACTAAGAATAAAGCAGTTTATGATTGTTACTTAATCTAGTGTCACGTTTAATTTGGTATCACTACTGCACAGTGAGCACAGTCCAATGCGATTGGCTGTCCCTTTGGTTTTGAAAAGGACATTTCATGATTGTTTTGTAGATAAGTTTGAAGTGAAGTCCTCTTGATAGTATTAGGAATATAGACTAGCTTCAGAATTTGTATCATAACTTGAAATTCTCCGTTTTAAGCGTTTTTTTTTTTAATCTAAAATTGTATATTACTCGTTATTGGTTTTACAGCTGACAAGACCAAAATTTTACCTGATCAATCATTCCATTATTTTTGCATGATTTTCAATGACTTTGCAGTTACTAAATTAATGTTTATTTTATGCTTAAGTTTCTATGATAATTCTAACTGTATAAAGAAAGTTACTGATATAACAGTTGGTGTAAGACTATGAAAAGCGTTATAGATAAGTTTTTTCTTTTGGCAGGCTAAGTAGCCTACTTAATTTTGACTCATAAATCAATATTCTTGTTTTTATGCTTGGCTCTTGTGTTTTCAGTAAAGCACTTGTTTTCTATAATCCTACGCACATAGGGAATTATCATTCTTTAGTTAATTCGCACTAGTTTTATTAATATATGTTAGATAGGCTGTGAAGTAATAATTTTTATTCGTTTTAAGCTTCAATTTCACTCTTTGCCTCCTTCATAAGAATATTTTTTTTAATTAATCAAGTAAGAGGCGCAACAACTTGCGGTATTTCCCTTTACTTTTAAAGCAAATTTTGTATTTTGTCAGAAAAAAAGTGCACAACAGAGGGTTTAAAAGACTTAAAAGAACTTCTTGGAAAACAAAGAGGTCCTGAAGACTTTTCACTCGTACCGACTCCTTTACTTTTCAATTTTAAGAAAGTTATAAAACCTTCAAGTTTCACCCTTAAAAGTACATGAATGAGGTCCATCGCGTGTCCCACATGAACAACTAAAAATAGTTTTTATATAGCTAAGACTTGAGTGCGAGTTTACACTATTGCGCCTATTTAAGTACTTCGAAGTTATGTTTTCAGTTGGTACTAGTGCATTATGTGGGTACCGCGAATAAGTCAAGTTTCGTTAATGCTAATGAAACAAAATAAAATAGGATGAATATATAATAGTTTAGAAACAAATTTGGGCTATATATTTGCACATTAGCATAAAGCATAGCATATATTAAATACCTAACCTAACCTAGGTACCTCCCCCCACCTGAACTCCAAAAACAATCGTTTAAAGATTGTAATTCATTGAGAAACCTCGGCTTTGCAATCATTTATCTATAGCGGTTTCTTGCAAATGGCCAGTTTGACAGGATTCCTTGATACAGTATATATCAATGCCCACAAAATGCACCAGTATCTTTCATTTAGCAGGAATCTAATTCTTTGAACGTACGTTATTACTTAATGTCCAATTAGCATGAACTCTAGGGGCTGAGCTTCTTTATACCTCTATTTCTCGCTCCGATTCCTCACACTTACCTCCATATTTTCTAGGCGGATTCTCAGTGAATAAAGTACTGTTTTTCCACCATCATATTTTAGAATAAGCTTTATTCTGATTTGAATATTCCGTTCCAGGAGAAAATACTCTTTGACGCCTGTGTTCGTAATAAATAAAAAAAAACAAGTTTTTTTTAACTGAAAGTAAGGAGCGACATTAAAACTTAGAACGAACAGAAATTATTCCGTATATGAAAGGGGCTGCCCCCTTCTCAACCGCTCGTTCTTTACACTAAAGTTTTTTATTGTTTTTAAAAACAAAGTTGTGAGACAGAGTCAAATCTTAGCATAAAGAGCAAGGGGTTGATTAGGGGGCAGCCCCTTTCATACAAAGAATAATTTCTGTTCGTTTTTAGTTTTAATGTCGCTCTTTACTTTCAGTTACAAAAAACTTTTTTTTATTTAATTTCCGAACGTTTTTGAGTTAATGCAGCTTTTATTTTGGCTCACCGTACATGAATAATCAAAACGAAATTGGCATATTAAGGTTTATGTAAAGTAT